>NC_056438.1:40742125-40764999 GCF_018296145.1 Oncorhynchus tshawytscha | reverse complement strand
TTTAAGTTTTGGAAAAAAGTGCATGTTACAGGGCGCATAGGTGCCTGTGGATGCAAACTGTTTTTTACATGGTGTAATTGTTGCCCTTCACGAGAGAGGGTATGAGACGACATTTGGGACCTCCAGCCCTTCGGGAAGTATTTTAATAATTTTTTGAAAATTACAGAACTTGGTCGAAAAAGTCCCCACTTTTCACAGCCGTGCACCTGGTGATTGAAAATCGTCACCATGTAACCCAAAATGAAACACGGTTCTAAATGCACTTACCGGTGTTCCAGATATCCATGCCCTCTATGGGAGCACCCTACTCCGGACCTTTATCAATGGGGGCCGGCCTGAGTGATTCATGGAAGGTTCAATTTTTTTTTTGTCTGCACCTGGTGATTGAAAATAGGCACCTGGTAACCTAAAAATAAAAAACGATTTTAAATGCATTTACCGGGACTCCTAATATTCATGCCCACTATGTGAGCACCCTACTACGGCCCTCTATCAATGGGGGCCGTCCTAAGTGCTTTATGGACGGTTTTAAATATTTTGGTGGATGCGGATTAGGATATACCTCTGTGCAACTGGTAACCCAAAAATAAAAATACGGTTCTAAATACATTTACCGGGACTCCTAATATTCATGCCCACTATATGAGCACCCTACTACGGCCCTCTATCAATGGGGGCCGTCCTGAGTGCTTTATGGACGGTTTTAAATATTTTGGTGGATGCGGATTAGGATATACCTCTCTGCAACTGGTGATTTGAAATAGGCACCTGGTAACCCAAAAATAAAATTACGGTTCTCAATACATTTACCGGGAATCCTAACATTCATGCCCACTATGGAAGAGCCCCACTACTGGGGAAAATTCACTGGAGGGCGCCAAAGGTACATTTATCGAGGATTCTAAAGTTGTTGTGAAAATTTACTAAGTCCAAACTTTTCCAAAATTGCACTATGTTACATGTGCAACTGGTGATTGAAAATAGGCACCTGGTAACCCAAAATGAAACACATGTTTAATCATTTTAACCTCTTGAACCTCTGGGGGCAGTATTTCATTTTTGGATGAAAAACATTCCCGTTTTAAACAAGAGATTTTGTCACGAAACGATGCTCGACTATGCATATAATTGACAGCTTTGGAAAGAAAACACTCGGATGTTCTAGCTGTGTCTGAATCCTGGCTTAGGAAGACCACCAAAAATTCAGAAATTTTAATTCCAAACTACAACATTTTCAGACAAGATAGAACTGCCAAAGGGGGCGGTGTTGCAATCTACTGCAAAGATAGCCTGCAGAGTTCTGTCCTACTATCCAGGTCTGTACCCAAACAATTTGAACTTCTACTTTTAAAAATTCACCTCTTTAAAAACAAGTCTCTCACCGTTGCCGCCTGCTATAGATCACCCTCTGCCCCCAGCTGTGCTCTGGACACCATATGTGAACTGATTGCCCCCCATCTATCTTCAGAGTTCGTGCTGCTTGGCGACCTAAACTGGAACATGCTTAACACCCCAGCCATCCTACAATCTAAACTTGATGCCCTCAATCTCACACAAATTATCAATGAACCTACCAGGTACCTCCCCAAAGCCTCAAACACGGGCACCCTCATAGATATCATCCTAACCAACTTCCCCTCTAAATACACCTCTGCTGTCTTCAACCAAGATCTCAGCGATCACTGCCTCATTGCCTGCATCTGTAATGGGTCAGCGGTCAAACGACCTCCACTCATCACTGTAAAACGCTCCCTGAAACACTTCTGCGAGCAGGCCTTTCTAATCGACCTGGCCGGGGTATCCTGGAAGGATATTGATCTCATCCCGTCAGTAGAGGATGCCTGGATATTTTTTTAAATGCCTTCCTAACCATCTTAAATAAACATGCCCCACTCAAGAAATTTAGAACCAGGAACAGATATAGCCCTTGGTTCTCCCCAGACCTGACTGCCCTTAACCAACACAAAAACATCCTATGGCGTTCTGCATTAGCATCGAACAGCCCCCGTGATATGCAGCTGTTCAGGGAAGCTAGAAACCATTATACACAGGCAGTTAGAAAAGCCAAGGCTAGCTTTTTCAAGCAGAAATTTGCTTCCTGCGACACTAACTCAAAAAAGTTCTGGGACACTGTAAAGTCCATGGAGAATAAGAACACCTCCCAGCTGCCCACTGCACTGAAGATAGGAAACACTGTCACCACTGATAAATCCACCATAATTGAGAATTTCAATAAGCATTTTTCTACGGCTGGCCATGCTTTCCACCTGGCTACTCCTACCCTGGTCAACAGCACTGCACCCCCAACAGCAACTCGCCCAAGCCTTCCCCATTTCTCCTTCTCCCAAATCCATTCAGCTGATGTTCTGAAAGAGCTGCAAAATCTGGACCCCTACAAATCAGCCGGGCTAGACAATCTGGACCCTTTCTTTCTTAAATTATCTGCCGAAATTGTTGCCACCCCTATTACTAGCCTGTTCAACCTCTCTTTCGTGTCGTCTGAGATTCCCAAAGATTGGAAAGCAGCTGCGGTCATCCCCCTCTTCAAAGGGGGGACACTCTTGACCCAAACTGCTACAGACCTATATCTATCCTACCGTGCCTTTCTAAGGTCTTCGAAAGCCAAGTCAACAAACAGATTACCGACCATTTCGAATCTCACCATACCTTCTCTGCTATGCAATCTGGTTTCAGAGCTGGTCATGGGTGCACCTCAGCCACGCTCAAGGTCCTAAACGATATCTTAACCGCCATCGATAAGAAACATTACTGTGCAGCCGTATTTATTGATCTGGCCAAGGCTTTTGACTCTGTCAATCACCACATCCTCATCGGCAGACTCGACAGCCTTGGTTTCTCAAATGATTGCCTCGCCTGGTTCACCAACTACTTCTCTGATAGAGTTCAGTGTGTCAAATCGGAGGGTCTGCTGTCCGGACCTCTGGCAGTCTCTATGGGGGTGCCACAGGGTTCAATTCTTGGACCGACTCTCTTCTCTGTATACATCAATGAGGTCGCTCTTGCTGCTGGTGAGTCTCTGATCCACCTCTACGCAGACGACACCATTCTGTATACTTCCGGCCCTTCTTTGGACACTGTGTTAACAACCCTCCAGGCAAGCTTCAAGGCCATACAACTCTCCTTCCGTGGCCTCCAATTGCTCTTAAATACAAGTAAAACTAAATGCATGCTCTTCAACCGATCGCGACCTGCACCTACCCGCCTGTCCAACATCACGACTCTGGACGGCTCTGACTTAGAATACGTGGACAACTACAAATACTTAGGTGTCTGGTTAGACTGTAAACTCTCCTTCCAGACCCATATCAAACATCTCCAATCCAAAGTTAAATCTAGAATTGGCTTCCTATTTCGCAACAAAGCATCCTTCACTCATGCTGCCAAACATACCCTTGTAAAACTGACCATCCTACCAATCCTCGACTTTGGCGATGTCATTTACAAAATAGCCTCCAATACCCTACTCAACAAATTGGATGCAGTCTATCACAGTGCAATCCGTTTTGTCACCAAAGCCCCATATACTACCCACCATTGCGACCTGTACGCTCTCGTTGGCTGGCCCTCGCTTCATACTTGTCGCCAAACCCACTGGCTCCATGTCATCTACAAGACCCTGCTAGGTAAAGTCCCCCCTTATCTCAGCTCGCTGGTCACCATAGCATCTTCCAAATGTAGCACACGCTCCAGCAGGTATATCTCTCTAGTCACCCCCAAAACCAATTCTTTCTTTGGCTGCCTCTCCTTCCAGTTCTCTGCTGCCAATGACTGGAACGAACTACAAAAATCTCTGAAACTGGAAACACTTATCTCGCTCACTAGCTTTAAGCACCAACTGTCAGAGCAGCTCACAGATTACTGCACCTGTACATAGCCCACCTATAATTTAGCCCAAACAACTACCTCTTTCCCAACTGTATTTAATTTTTATTTATTTATTTATTTTGCTCCTTTGCACCCCATTATTTTTATTTCTACTTTGCACATTCTTCCATTGCAAAACTACCATTCCAGTGTTTTACTTGCTATATTATATTTACTTTGCCACCATGGCCTTTTTCGCCTTTACCCCCTTCTCACCTCATTTGCTCACATTGTATATAGACTTGTTTATACTGTATTATTGACTGTATGTTTGTTTTACTCCATGTGTAACTCTGTGTCGTTGTATCTGTCGAACTGCTTTGCTTTATCTTGGCCAGGTCGCAATTGGAAATGAGAACTTGTTCTCAACTTACCTACCTGGTTAAATAAAGGCAAAATAAATAAATAAATAACCTCTGATGTTTCCAAAACTACAAAGATATTGTCTGTGAGTGCCACAGAACTAATGCTACAGGCGAAACCAAGATGAAATTTCTTACAGGAAGTGAGCCAGATTTTTGTGGCGCTGTGTTCCAATGTCTCCTTATATGGCTGTGAATGCGCAAGAAGAGAGCCTACACTTTCTGACGTTTCCCCAAGGTGTTTGCAGCATTGTGACGTATTTGTAGGCATATCATAGGAAAATTGACCATAAGAGACTACATTTACCAGGTGTCTGCTCGGTTTCCTCCGTCGAAACTATTGCGTAATCTCCAGGTGCGTGCATGTTTCCATTTTGAACAGAGGAGAAACCAAACTGCCAGGAGTGACTTATCATCGAATAGATATGTGAAAAACACCTTGAGGATTTATTCTAAACAACGTTTGCCATGTTTCTGTCGATATTATGGAGTTAATTTGGAAAAAGGTTCGCGTTTTAATGACTGAATTTTCGTTTTTTTTCTCAGCCAAATGTGATGAACAAAACGGAGTGATTTCTCCTACACAAATAATCTTTTTGGAAAAACTGAACATTTGCTATCTAACTGAGAGTCTCCTCATTGAAAACATCCGAAGTTCTTCAAAGGTAAATGATTGTATTTGAATGCTTTTCTTGTTTTTGTGAAAATGTTGCCTGCTGAATGCTAGGCTTAATGCTATGCTAGCTATCAATACTCTTACACAAATGCTTGTTTTGCTATGGTTGAAAAGCATATTTTGAAAATCTGAGATGACAGTGTTGTTAACAAAAGGCTAAGCATATATTTATTTAATTTCATTTGCGATTTTCATGAATAGTTAACATTGCGTTATGGTAATGAGCTTGAGGCTATAATTACGATCCCGGATACGGGATTGCTCGTCGCAACAGGTTAATGCATAATGACACAAATACAAGGGTGAATGTCAAACAAATATACTTTATTTAATCAGTTAATCATGGATCGATTTGTCCCTCAATCAGTGTCCGGGACCGGCTTGCATTTTTGGGCAAATTATGGTACCGGTAGTGCCGTACCTGCGTTTCCAGAGAGTGACACATATGGTCAGCCACAGTTCCCCAGTCTGTAACCGAACCATGGTTAATCTTAAGTCGACCCCCTACTTTTTCGAACATTCTGTTAAAAATCGCGCAACATTTCGGCATCCTGCTACTCATGCCAGGAATATAGTATATGCATATGGTTAGTATGTGTGGATAGAAAACACTCTCACGTTTCTAAAACTGGTTAAATCACCGCTGTGACTATAACAGAGCGTCTGTTTCATCGAAAAGCGCAAGAAAAACTGATCACTTCAAACTGAAAAAAATATCCATGCGCCACTTGCATGTATTGTTTAAGGGGCACGAAATTAAATGGGGCCGAGATTGCAAGTCCTACAGCTTCCACACGATGTCACCAGTCTTGTCAATTGCCTTCTCGTTGTTTCTTGGTCAAACGAGGAAGAGAGACCACTTTCCATCCGGTCTCCGACAGGAAGTTTTGGAAGAGAGATTTCGGAAGATGATTTGAAATCGTGGAGCTATTGAATACACATCGCCTCGTGATCAATTTGATAGATTATTAACGTTTACTAATACCTAAAGTTGGATTACAAAAGTATTTCGAAGTGTTTTGTGAAAGTTTATCGTCGACTTTTTTAATTTAAAAAAATGACGTAGCGCTTTGAAACGGTGTTTTTTTCTGAATCACAGTTTCCATAGATGGATATTTTGGGTATATATGGACCGATTTAATCGAAAAAAAGACCCAATAGTGATGTTTATGGGACATATAGGAGTGCCAACAAAGAAGCTCATCCAAGGTAATGAAAGTTTTATATTAGCGAAAAAGAATTAGCGTAGCCGGCGCTACACAAATAGCAGAAATTGCTATTTGTGTAGCGCCGGCTACGCTAATTCTTTTGTTTACGTCGCCTTCAGGTATTTCGGGGTGTTGCATGCTATCAGATAATAGCTTCTCATGCTTTCGCCGAAAAGCATTTTAATAATCTGACTTGTTGGCTAGATTCACAACGAGTGTAGCTTTAATTCAGTACCCTGCATGTGTGTTTTAATGAATGTTTGAGTTTTAACGAGTGCTATTAGCATTTGGCGTAGCGCATTTGCATTTGCTGATGGCTAGATGGGACGATTGCGTCTCGGGTCGACGCAAGAGGTTAAAGTTCAATGTGTACCGAAGGTCACTTTACTTCTAATGCCAAACTCTGCAAATATTTGGCCCACATACTCACACAGATTACCGTACGGTTGACCGCAGGATGTGAAAAAGAAGAGTTCTGTATCTGAGGTCATTCCACTCAGATGAGGCCTGATTTGATGGAATCGGTTAAGCCAAGTGTATTCCTCCTGACATATAACAATTCTGCACTCCCCGAAGCTATAGTTTGTTTTATGGCTCGCAGCGCACATCTGATAACCCCCACCTTCCGGGGTTACTTCAGTAAAATCACTCTCACTCAACATGGTGACTGGGGATCGTCGCGTGCCATTAAATATGGCCAACCGGCTGGACATGAGAGCTGCAAACCTACGCCTGTCAGAGCAGGTGGCACGGACCTCCAGCCTACTGAGAACTGAAGGAATTGCTTGATTGTTTAGCTCAACAAAGCGTTTTAACTCCGCAGCGCTGAGTACCTCGTCCCTGCAGCGTTGGCGAAATTTTGCCCTATGCGTTGCCTGGCTCTGCCGCGAGTCCCTGTCCATCTTCACCAAGCAGAGTAACATCTTTCGAATTCCAACGATCTTAGCTTGCATACCATTTGGCCGGAACTGAATAAGATAATTCAGGAAACCTCGAACATCGGCTAGGTACATTTTTAACGTGGATGGTGCCAAACCACGGTCGTCACATTGACCATACCACTCAGACACACGTCTGTAGTTATCCAGAAAACACAGTCATTCATCGGCCTTGCCCTCTGACATAATGCGGAGGAATTCCAGTACTCGGGATATACTGGTGCGACTATTGTCAATTCGTTTAACTGAAGGGTTTATACCCGTAATATAGTGTTCATATTGAGTCAGAATTGCATAACTCCAAACCTCAATTCTGGACGGCATGCCGCCGTCTTCATCACTCTCGCTCTCCGTGGAAGTCGCCACGATGCAGCCTTGCTCCCTCGGTTCCGAGCACGGTTCACTACCGACTGGTTGGCTGCACCGCCACCGACGCACCTGCCGTCTGCTCACCCTCATCCACCAGCTGCTGCTCACCCACGTCCAACAGCTGCTGCTCTACGGACAACTCACTTTCAAAACACTGCAAAATCACAGGGTCCTCCAACCGCGGTTCAACATCTTTGTCAGGCTGCATATACTGCCCTGATTCGGGCTGCTGTCTCTCAGTCAAAAACCGTCTAGATTGCATAGCATGCGTCCATTCCATAGTACCGGACTTAAGTGCATGTACAGACTTGAAATGTCAGTCTAGCCGCACAATATTCAGCTTGGAACAAAGCCCACAGTCGCGTCTTGGTCTGCTGCTCATAGCTTCTCTCTCCTGCCTTCCTCCGTGTCTCTTTGTTTTCTCCACCAAACAACCTAACCCTAACTAACCCTAACCCTAACCCCTAACCTAACCCTAACCTAACCCCCCCTAACCCTAACCCTAACCTAACCCTAACCTAACCCTAACCCCCCTAACCCTAACCTAACCCTAACCCAACCTAACCCTTACACAAATTCTACTTTGTTGAGTGTTGATATATATCTTACAGCATAGATTGGCATGGTGGCCAAGTGGTAAGGTGTCGGTCTTGTAAACCGAAGATCTTTGAAGAAAAATAAACTTTTCTCAAAATGGCAGCCCTACTATTATATAGTATGGGTATGTGTCTCTACGGTAGAGCTAATACTTGAAATGCATGCGGTCTGAAGTTAATCCCCAAATTCTCTGATGAGTATATTTAGTTGTGAAATTAGCTTTTGCACAACTCTACTTTCCAGAATGTTGACATTTTAAGAAGGAAATAGATGTGCTAAGTCATCTGTTTTTGTAAACTGAAGCACATGGGTTCAATCCTTGTTCAACGTTTATGGAAGCTAGATGATATTATTGAAATGTACTTTCATTAGAACAGTGTAAAGAAAAGGTCAATTGTATTGATATGGCCACTACGACCTGTATGCTCTAGTCGAAAGTTCTACACTGAAAGTTCGAAAGTTCTACACTGCTCTACACTGAAAGTTAGTCTCCAGCTTCAGTGATTTTTGCAATTTGTTCCAGTCATTGGCAGCAGAGAACTGGAAGGAAAGGTGGCCAAAGGAGGTGTTGGCTTTGGGGATGACCATTGAGATATACCTGCTGGAGCGCGTGCTACGGGTAGGTGTTGTTGTCGTGACCAGTGAGCTGAGATAAGGCGGAGCTTTACCTAGCATAGACTAAAAAGATGACCTGGTGCCAGTGGGTCTGGCGACGAATATGTAGCGAGGGCCAGCCGACTAGAGCATACAGGTCGTAGTGGCCATATCAATACAATTGACCTTTTCTTTACACTGTTCGAATGAAAGTACATTTCCATAATATCATCTAGCTTCCATAAACGTCGAACAAGGATTGAACCCATATGTGCTTCAGTTTACAAAAACAGATGACTTAGCACATCTATTTCCTTCTTAAAATGTCAACATTCTGGAAAGTAGAGTTGTGCAAAAGCTAATTTCACAAGTAAATATACTCATCAGAGAATTTGGGGATTAACTTCAGACCGCATGCATTTCAAGTATTAGCTCTCCCGTAGAGACACATTCCCTTACTATATAATAGCAGGGTTGCCATTTTGAGAAAATGCATTTTCTTCAAAGTCCTCCAGTGAAAGAACATTTCCATTGTACCAGCTATCTTTCAGTAAGGCACGGTTGGGATTTGAACCCATGATCTATGGTTTACAAGAGCAACACCTTACCACTTGGCCACCATGCCAATCTATGCTGTAAGATGTGTATCAACACTCAGCAAAGTAGAATTTGTGTAAGGGTTAGGTTGGGTTAGGGTTAGGTTGGGGTTAAGTTAGGGTTAGGGGGGGTTGGTTAGGGTTAGGTTAGGGTTAGAGGGTTAGGTTAGGGTTAGGGGGGGTTAGGTTAGGGTTAGGTTAGGGGTTAGGTTGTTTGGTGGAGCAAACAAAGAGACACGGAGGAAGGCAGGAGAGAGAAGCTATGAGCAGCAGACCAAGACGCGACTGTGGGCTTTGTTCTGTTAGTGTTTATATATTGGAGAGTTGAGACCAAATCACGGACGCTGGACAGAGTGGATTTCAGTTGTAACAAAAGACAGTTTTAATGAGTCAAAGATATCTTGTCCCGCAGTTTTACGTGCACGGATCTAGTTCATATAACTCGGCAAGGAGTCAGGTGAAAAAGAGGCCTTATACAAAGGTTACATTCATTTTTATACATAGAATAAAGTAGGTAGAGTCTTGTCATTTTGGTCTTCTGACTGGTCACAAAGGGTTGGAGGCGGGCCTTGCTCTAGCCAGAGCGGGCCCCATTGGTGCACAGCAGAGTCTTGTTCTCTGAGCTCCTGACCAGTAGAGGGGGTGAGATGTGTGTTTATACAAGGAGACATTTGTGTGTCAGGAAATCTGACACAGGAGAACAGAGGGGGTCAGTTTTATGGCTGGTGTATGTGTTCTTGCGATGGAATGTCTTTGTTTCCTGGGGTCGGGAGACAACAAAGCTGAGGGGATAGTGTTAGGGGGGTAGTTTTATTGCTGGCTGTGTGAGCTAGTTCCTGTTTTAACAGGGGTAGGTAAGATGACTTGAGTCAGGCGGTTTGGCTTGGCGCTGTATAATATATGAGCTATGTGTATGAATGTTTACATATATATATATATATATATGACAGTTCCAAGCTGAATATTGTGCGGCTAGACCGACATTTCAAGTCTGTACATGCACTTAAGTCCGGTACTATGGAATGGACGAATGCTATGCAATCTAGCCGGTTTTTGACTGAGAGACAGCAGCCTGAATCAGGGCAGTATATGCAGCCTGACAAAGATGTTGAACCGCGGCCGGAGGACCCTGTGATTTTGCAGTGTTTTGAAAGTGAGTTGTCCGTGGAGCAGCAGCTGTTGGACGTGGGTGAGCAGCAGCTGGTGGATGAGGGTGAGCAGACGGCAGGTGCGTCGGCGGCGGTGCAGCCAACCAGTCAGTAGTGAACCGTGCTCGGAGCCGAGGGAGCAAGGCTGCATCGTGGCGACTTCCACGGAGAGCGAGAGTGATGAAGACGGCGGCATGCCGTCCAGAATTGAGGTTTGGAGAAATGCAATTTTGACTTAATATGAACACTATATTACGGGTATAAACCCTTCAGTTAAACGAATTGACAATAGTCGCACCAGTATATCCCGAGTACTGGAATTCCTCTGCATTATGTCAGAGGGCAAGGCCGATGAATGACTGTGTTTTCTGGATAACTACAGACGTGTGTCTGAGTGGTATGGTCAATGTGACGACCGTGGTTTGGCACCATCCACGTTAAAAATGTACCGAGCCGATGTTCGAGGTTTCCTGAATTATCTTATTCAGTTCCGGCCAAATGGTATGCAAGCTAAGGTCGTTGGAATTCGAAAGATGTTACTCTGCTTGGCGAAGATGGACAGGGACTCGCGGCAGAGCCAGGCAACGCATAGGGCAAAATTTCGCCAACGCTGCAGGGACGAGGTACTCAGCGCTGCAGAGTTAAAACGCCTTGTTGAGCTAAACAATCAAGCAATTCCTTCAGTTCTCAGTAGGCTGGAGGTCCGTGCCACCTGCTCTGACAGAGGTAGGCTTGCAGCTCTCATGACCAGCCGGTTGGCCATATTTAATGGCACGCGACGATCCCCAGTCACCATGTTTAGTGAGAGTGATTTTACTGAAGTAACCCCGTCAATCACGGACTACAGGAAGAAATCCCGCCCAGTCACGGACCAGGATGTCTTGCTCCCAGGCAGACTAAATAACTTTTTGCCCGCTTTGAGGACAATACAGTGCCACTGACACGGCCTGCAATGAAAACATGCGGTCTCTCCTTCACTGCAGCCGAGGTGAGTAAGACATTTAAACGTGTTAACCCTCGCAAGGCTGCAGGCCCAGACGGCATCCCCAGCCGCGCCCTCAGAGCATGCGCAGACCAGCTGGCCGGTGTGTTTACGGACATATTCAATCAATCCCTATACCAGTCTGCTGTTCCCACATGCTTCAAGAGGGCCACCATTGTTCCTGTTCCCAAGAAAGCTAAGGTAACTGAGCTAAACGACTACCGCCCCGTAGCACTCACATCCGTCATCATGAAGTGCTTTGAGAGACTAGTCAAGGACCATATCACCTCCACCCTACCTGACACCCTAGACCCACTCCAATTTGCTTACCGCCCAAATAGGTCCACAGACGATGCAATCTCAACCACACTGCACACTGCCCTGACCCATCTGGACAAGAGGAATACCTATGTGAGAATGCTGTTCATCGACTACAGCTCGGCATTCAACACCATAGTACCCTCCAAGCTCGTCATCAAGCTCGAGACCCTGGGTCTCGACCCCGCCCTGTGCAACTGGGTACTGGACTTCCTGACGGGCCGCCCCCAGGTGGTGAGGGTAGGCAACAACATCTCCTCCCCGCTGATCCTCAACACTGGGGCCCCACAACGGTGCGTTCTGAGCCCTCTCCTGTACTCCCTGTTCACCCACGACTGCGTGGCCACGCACGCCTCCAACTCAATCATCAAGTTTGCGGACGACACAACAGTGGTAGGCTTGATTACCAACGACGAGACGGCCTACAGGGAGGAGGTGAGGGCCCTCGGAGTGTGGTGTCAGGAAAATAACCTCACACTCAACATCAACAAAACTAAGGAGATGATTGTGGACTTCAGGAAACAGCAGAGGGAACACCCCCCTATCCACATCGATGGAACAGTAGTGGAGAGGGTAGCAAGTTTCAAGTTCCTCGGCATACACATCACAGACAAACTGAATTGGTCCACTCACACAGACAGCATCGTGAAGAAGGCGCAGCAGCGCCTCAACCTCAGGAGGCTGAAGAAATTCGGCTTGTCACCAAAAGCACTCACAAACTTCTACAGATGCACAATCGAGAGCATCCTGGCGGGCTGTATCACCGCCTGGTACGGCAACTGCTCCGCCCTCAACCGTAAGGCTTTCCAGAGGGTAGTGAGGTCTGCACAACGCATCACCGGGGGCAAACTACCTGCCCTCCAGGACACCTACACCACCCGATGTTACAGGAAGGCCATAAAGATCATCAAGGACATCAACCACCCGAGCCACTGCCTGTTCACCCCGCTATCATCCAGAAGGCGAGGTCAGTACAGGTGCATCAAAGCTGGGACCGAGAGACCACTAACATTGAGTGGCTGCTGCCAACACACTGACACTGACACAACTCCAGCCACTTTAATAATGGGAATTGATGGGAAATTATGTAAATATATCACTAGCCACTTTAAACAATGCTACCTTATATAATGTTTACATACCCTACATTATTCATCTCATATGCAAACGTATATACTGTACACTATATCATCGACTGCATCCTTATGTAATACATGTATCACTAGCCACTTTAACTATGCCACTTTGTTTACATACTCATCTCATATGTATATACTGTACTCGATATCAGCTACTGTATCTTGCCTATGCTGCTCTGTACCATCACTCATTCATATATCCTTATGTACATATTCTTTATACCCTTACACCGTGTATAAGACAGTAGTTTTGGAAGTGTTAGTTAAATTACTTGTTGGTTAATACTGCATTGTTGGAACTAGAAGCACAAGCATTTAGCTACACTCGCATTAACATCTGCTAACCATGTATGTGACAAATAAAATTTGATTTGATTTGTCTGTTTTAAACTCGCGCACAGCTCGGACACCCATGCATTCCCCACAAGACATCTCTTCACAATCTCCAAGTCTGAACTACGAAGGTAGAGCCATGAATACGTTGCAATCTATTCCGCATCAGGATAAGATTTCAACACACACCGTACGGAACAGCGGGGACTGAAGGCACTCCTTAAAGTTGCGAGCTGCAACGCGGGACGGTTTCATTGCTCCAGACCACCACAAGGGGGAGTTTGCGCAATCATTATGCATTTGGGTCCCAAGGCTTTGGGATGACCAAAGACTAATTTTGACACGAGCCACTCTTGCCTTGTGGCGCTCAACGAAGATTGCTGACAAAACAGATGGAAGTTGTCTTAACGAGTCAAGCAAATGTACAAATTGAGAAGAATGTGATAATGTAGAGACTTGTCAAAGTTAAATTCCGAAAATCTCTATTTAGCAAGTTCAGACTAGCTAGTGTTAGGAGAATGAATTTGTCTTTCAGGGACTCCTGAGAACCAACGAACCAGGATGTTGTCTTGTGAAACAGTGGCTGTAAAGCATCTAGCTGGCTAAAGCATTGACTGCACAATTGTAAGCTTGCTTTACTTGCTTTACTTTACTAGCTTCTATTTACTTGCTTGAGTCGGATTAAAAATAACTGTTGCCGCTCTGGGTATGGACCCTAAAACGTAGTTCTGAACTAATATTCATACCAATCAATGAACTTTAAGTCTGAATGGCATTAATGAAGCCTAGAGTAGAATATACCTTTTATTGTGCCAAGGATGCAAGACTTATATACACATGTATTTTAGTTAATACCACGTATGAGATTCCCATCTTGTAGCCTGTACATTGAATATATTCACCGATCATGTACTCTTCCTTGGCAAATAAAGGTGCGGTTCTGGTATGACAGACACTTTCAGTCATCTCAAACGATGCAGTGTCTGCATGTATGTATTACAATTATTCACTTAAGTGTTTACTGCTCCTGGGATATCAATGATTACACGTAACTATACAATAGACTAAACATGATTGCTTTGTAATTCATATATACAGGGAAAAAACGTATGCATATCTAACTCCATTAATCTGAGGACACAGGATAGTATTTCAACCAGTGGAGACTGTGAAACGCTTTATTGAAAGAAGTGCATTTTATTTATAATATTATACAAGTTCAATCTTGGGCGGGCAGGTGGGTAGAGCGTTGGACTAGTAACCAGAAGGTTGCAAGATCAAATCCCTGAGCCGAGAAGGTAAAAATCTGCCCCTGAACAAGGCAGTTCCTAGGCCGTCATTCTTATCTGACATGCCTAGTTATAGGGTAACTACACCCCAAAATCAATATGTCTTAATTGGTTTCCTGCTAGGGTTATAAATGTTGTCGTAGACAGAACATCCAATCATGTTATATTTCTATTAAAAAGGTGTACATTTTAGAGAGCGAAAACCTATAGATGCAGGGACAAACGGGGAAATGTAAATGGAGAAACATTGAAGGGATTTTACAGGGTCCTAATGGACTACAGACATTGACAGTCTCCTAGCCTAAAAACAAATGCTGAATGCACTGCCTAGATTTTGAGGGAAACTCACTCTCCATTATTTGATTTGATCAGGGCAGGGCAGGGAAGCACTAACAAACTGCATTTAGTCCAATAAAAAGGTAACATTAGGGTGATAAAAGGCAGTTGCTCCACTCATGACACGAGAACCCTTCTCCACAGTAGTTTTACTCAGTGGGGCAAAAAAGTATTTAGTCAGCCACCAATTGTGCAAGTTCTCCCACTTAAAAAGATGAGAGGCCTGTAATTTATCATAGGTACACTTCAACTATGACAGACAAAATGAGGGGAAAAAATCCAGAAAATCAGGTAGGATTTTTAATGAATTTATTTGCAAACTATGGTGGAAAATAAGTATTTGGTCAATAACAAAAGTTTCTCAATACTTTGTCATTGCCAACAAAGGGTATATAAGAGGTCAAATGTTTTCTGTAAGTCTTGACAAGGTTTTCACACACTGTTGCTGGTATTTTGGCCCATTCCTCCATGCAGATCTCCTTTAGAGCAGTGATGTTTTGGGGCTGTTGCTGGGCAACATGGACTTTCAACTCCCTCCAAAGATTTTCTATGGGGATCTGGAGACTGGCTAGGCCACTCCAGGACCTTGAAATGCTTCTTACGAAGCCACTCCTTCGTTGCCCGGGCGGTGTGTTTGGGATCATTGTCATGCTGAAAGACCCAGCCACGTTTCATCTTTAATGCCCTTGCTGATGGAAGGAGGTTTTCACTCAATCTCACGATACATGGCCCCATTCATTCTTTCCTTTACACGGATCAGTCGTCCTGGTCCCTTTGCAGAAAATCAGCCCCAAAGCATGATGTTTCCACCCCCATGCTTCACAGTAGGTATGGTGTTCTTTGGATGCAACTCGGCATTCTTTGACCTCCAAACACGACGAGTTGAGTTTTTACCAAAAAGTTATATTTTGGTTTCATCTGACCATATGACATTCTCCCAATCTTCTTCTGGATCATCCAAATGCTCTCTAGCAAACTTCAGACGGGCCTGGACATGTACTGGCTTAAGCAGGGGGATACGTCTGGCACTGCAGGATTTGAGTCCCTGGCGGCGTAGTGTGTTACTGATGGTAGGCTTTGTTACTTTGGTCCCAGCTCTCTGCAGGTCATTCACTAGGTCCCCCCCCCCCGTGTGGTTCTGGGATTTTTGCTCACCTTTCTTGTGATCTTTTTGACCCCACGGGGTGAGATCTTGCGTGGAGCCCCAGATCGAGGGAGATTATCAGTGGCCTTGTATGTCTTCCATTTCCTAATAATTGCTCATAGTTGATTTCTTCAAACCAAGCTGCTTACCTATTGCAGATTCAGTCTTCCCAGCCTGGTGCAGGTCTACAATTTTGTTTCTGGTGTCCTTTGACAGCTCTTTGGTCTTGGCCATAGTGGAGTTTGGAGTGTGGACAGGTAACAAGTTCAAACAGGTGCCATTAATACAGGTAACGAGTGGAGGATAGAGGAGCCTCTTAAATAAGTTACAGGTCTGTGAGAGCCAGAAATCTTGCGTGTTTGTAGGTGACCAAATACTTATTTTCCACCATAATTTGCAAATAAATTCATAAGAAATCCTACAATGTGATTATCTGGATTTTTTTTCTCATTTTGTCTGTCATAGTTGAAGTGTACCTATGATGAAAATTACAGGCCTCATCTTTTTAAGTGGGAGAATTTGCACAATTGGTGGCTGACTAAATAATTTTTGCCCCACTATCTCATCTACTTCAACCACATTATCATATATTGCCTGAAATGGAAGGAACCCGGGAATTAATATCTGCCTCATCCCAGCCCTCATAAAATATTTACAAAACAACATATTATTACACTTAGGATTTAAAAATATAGGCTGACTTAAAATATATTCTAAAATGGTACATTTGTAATAAATATTTGGTAAAAACTGCCCCCAAGCCTCAAACACTTCTCTATAAAACAAAGGTATATTACCTAACATTTCCTTCTTCATACTCCTCAATAAACCATTGTCCCCAATCCTCCCAACCTCCTGCAAATACACTTTAAAAAAAACAACTTTTCCACCCATAATCCAATTCACCAAATAAATATTTCCGTACCATTTTTACTCTAATTGCTGTTTTCCTTACACTTAAATCTACCAACTTCAAACCCCCCTCCTCATAACCTGCAATCAAAGTTTTAAAGCTCTTTTCACCCCCTTCCCATCCCATAGAAAATCTAATCTTATTCATTTCAGATAAAACCCATTCTGGCATATCCAAAACGTTAATTTACATAAATAAAAATGACAACAATACATTACAATTACTTTCTCTTTTAATTTCAAAGACTTCCCCCTCCACATATTTACCACCTTCCTAACTTTATTTATTACACCACTCCATGTCAAATCCCTAGCTTCTATTTAGTTCACCCCTAAAAACACTCCTAACACCTTAAAATAATCTTTTACCACCTTAAAAGGAAAATTCCCCTCATTAATCTTACTCATTACTACTGACTTCTCCATGTTAACCTTTGCACCTGATGCCTGTCAATATACTTTAAAACACTCCATCACCCTTTTTACACTTCCCTCATCTCTAACTGTTATAGTGGTATCATCTGCATATTGATGAATCAAACTAAAACGTCCTTGCGGAGTCTGTACACAATTTATAAGATCTTATTAAAGAAATGCTGCTAAAGGTTCTACCGATAAAACTCATAATAAAGCTGATAAAGGGCACCCCTGTCTCACAGATCTCTCAAGAATAAAATAATCAGTTAAAAAGATCTTATAAATTGTGTACAGACTCGCAAGGACGTTTTAGTTTGATTCATCAATATGCAGATGATACCACTATAACAGTTAGAGATGAGGGAAGTGTAAAAAGGGTGATGGAGTGTTTTAAAGTATATTGACAGGCATCAGGTGCAAAGGTTAACATGGAGAAGTCAGTAGTAATGAGTAAGATTAATGAGGGGAATTTTCCTTTTAAGGTGGTAAAAGATTATTTTAAGGTGTTAGAGTGTTTTGTGGAAGCTAGGGATTTGACATGGAGTGGTGTAATAAATAAAGTTAGGAAGGTGGTAAATATGTGGAGGGGGAGGTCTTTGAAATTAAAAGGGAAAGTAATTGTAATAAATGTATTGATGTCAATTTTTATTTATGTAATGAACGTTTTGGATATGCCAGAATGGGTTTTATCTGAAATGAATAAGATTCGATTTTCTATGGGATGGGAAGGGGGTGAAAATAGCTTTAAAACTGAGATTGCAGGTTATGAGGGGGGTTTGAAGTTGGTAGATTTAAGTGTAAGGAAAACAGCAATTAGAGTAAAAATGGTACGGAAATATTTATTTGGTGAATTGGATTATGGGTGGAAAAGTTGTTTTTTTTAAGTGTATTTGCAGGAGGTTGGGAGGATTGGGGACAATGGTTTATTGAGGAGTATGAAGAAGGGAATGTTAGGTAATATACCTTTGTTTTATAGAGAAGTGTTTGAGGCTTGGGGCAGTTTTTACCAAATATTTATTACAAATGTACCATTTTAGAATATATTTTAAGTCAGCCTATATTTTTAAATCCTAAGTGTAATAATATGTTGTTTTGTAAATATTTTATGAGGGCTGGGATGAGGCAGATATTAATTCCCGGGTTCCTTCCATTTCAGGCAATATATGATAATGTGGTTGAAGTAGATGAGATAGTGGGGCAAAAATGATTTAGTCAGCCACCAATTGTGCAAATTCTCCCACTTAAAAAGATGAGGCCTGTAATTTATCATCATTGGTACACTTCAACTAATGACAGACAAAATTAGAAAAAAATCCAGATAATCACATTGTAGGATTTTTAATGAATTTATTTGCAAATTATGGTGGAAAATAAGTATTTGGTCACCTACAAAACAAGCAAGATTTCTGGCTCTCACAGACCTGTAACTTATTTAAGAGGCTCCTCTGTCCTCCACTCGTTACCTGTATTAATGGCACCTGTTTGAACTTGTTATCAGTATAAAAGACACCTGTCCACAACCTCAAACAGTCACACTCCAAACTCCACTATGGCCAAGACCAAAGAGCTGTCAAAGGACACCAGAAACAAAATTGTAGACCTGCACCAGGCTGGGAAGACTGAATCTGCAATAGGTAAGCAGCTTGGTTTGAAGAAATCAACTATGAGCAATTATTAGGAAATGGAAGACATACAAGGCCACTGATAATCTCCCTCGATCTGGGGCTCCACGCAAGATCTCACCCCGTGGGGTCAAAATGATCACAAGAACGGTGAGCAAAAATCCCAGAACCACACGGGGGGGGGGACCTAGTGAATGACCTGCAGAGAGCTGGGACCAAAGTAACAAAGCCTACCATCAGTAACACACTACGCCGCCAGGGACTCAAATCCTGCAGTGCCAGACGTATCCCCCTGCTTAAGCCAGTACATGTCCAGGCCCGTCTGAAGTTTGCTAGAGAGCATTTGGATGATCCAGAAGAAGATTGGGAGAATGTCATATGGTCAGATGAAACCAAAATATAACTTTTTGGTAAAAACTCAACTCGTCGTGTTTGGAGGACAAAGAATGCTGAGTTGCATCCAAAGAACACCATACCTACTGTGAAGCATGGGGTGGAAACATCATGCTTTGGGGCTGATTTTCTGCAAAGGGACCAGGACGACTGATCCGTGTAAAGGAAAGAATGAATGGGGCCATGTATCGTGAGATTGAGTGAAAACCTCCTTCCATCAGCAAGGGCATTGAAGATGAAACGTGGCTGGGTCTTTCAGCATGACAATGATCCCAAACACACCACCCGGGCAACGAAGGAGTGGCTTCGTAAGAAGCATTTCAAGGTCCTGGAGTGGCCTAGCCAGTCTCCAGATCCCCATAGAAAATCTTTGGAGGGAGTTGAAAGTCCGTGTTGCCCAGCAACAGCCCCAAAACATCACTGCTCTAGAGGAGATCTGCATGGAGGAATGGGCCAAAATACCAGCAACAGTGTGTGAAAACCTTGTGAAGACTTACAGAAAACATTTGACCTCTGTTATATACCCTTTGTTGGCAATGACAAAGTATTGAGAAACTTTGTGATTGACCAAATACTTATTTTCCACCATAATTTGCAAATAAATTTATTAAAAATCCTACCTGATTTTCTGGATTTTTTTCCCCCTCATTTTGTCTGTCATAGTTGAAGTGTACCTATGATAAATTACAGGCCTCATCTTTTTAAGTGGGAGAACTTGCACAATTGGTGGCTGACTAAATACTTTCTTGCCCCACTGAGTAATCACCCCAATGTTATCTTTTTATTGGACTAAATGCAGTTTGTTAGTGCTTCCCTGCCCTGATCAAATCATGGACAGTGCGTTTCCCTCAAAATCTAGGCAGTGCATTCAGCATTTGTTTTTAGGCTAGGAGACTGTCAATGTCTGTAGTCCATTAGGGCCCTGTAAAATCCCTTCAATGTTTCTCCATTTACATTTCCCGGTTGACCGTTTGTCCCTGCATCTATAGGTTTTCGCTCTCTAAAATGTACACCTTTTTAATAGAAATATAACATTGGATGTTCTATGTCCACGACAACGTTTAAAACCCTAGCAGGAAACCAATTAAGACAGATTTTGGGGTGTAGTTACCCTTTATTAACTAGGCATGTCAGATAAGAATGACGGCCTAGGAACTGCCTTGTTCAGGGGCAGATTTTTACCTTCTCGGCTCAGGGATTTGATCTTGCAACCTTCTGGTTACTAGTCCAACGCTCTACCCACCTGCCCGCCCAAGATTGAACTCGTATAATATTATAAATAAAATGCACTTCTTTCAATAAAGCGTTTCACATTCTCCACTGGTTGAAATACTATCCTGTGTCCTCAGATTAATGGAGTTAGATATGCATATGTTTTTTTCCTGTATATATGAATTACAAATCAATCATGTTTAGTCTATTGTATAGTTACAATGTGTAATCATTGATATCCCAGGAGCAGTAAACACTGAAGTGTATAATTGTAATACATACATGCAGACACCGCATCGTTTGATATGACTGAAAGTGTCTGTCATACCAGAACCACACCTTTATTTGCCAAGGAAGAGTACATGATCGGTGAATATATTCAATGTACAGGCTACAAGATGGGAATCTCATACGTGGTATTAACTAAAATGTGTATATAGGTCTTGCATCCTTGGCACAATAAAAGGTATATTCTACTCTAGGCTTCATTAATGCCATTCAGACTTGAGGTTCATTGATTGGTATGAATATTAGTTCAGAACTACGTTTTAGGGTCCATACCCAGAGCGGCAAGAGTTATTTTTAATCCGACTCAAGCAAGTAAATAGCTAGCCATGTTACTTTAGCTGCATTGCAAGGCAAGCTTACAATTGTGCAGTCGATGCTTTACAGCCACTGTTTCACAAGACAACATCCTGGTTTGTTGGTTCTCAGGAGTCCCTGAAAAGACAAATTCATTCTCCTAACACTAGCTAGTCTGAACTTGCTAAATAGAGATTTTCGTAATTTAACTTTGACAAAAAAAAAATTTTTTTTATATAGCCACGTCTCTACATTATCACATTCCTCTCAAATTGTACATTTGCTTGACTCGTTAAGACAACTTCCATCTGTTTTGTCAGCAATCTTCGTTGAGCGCCACAAGGCAAGGGTGGCTCGTGTCAAAATTAGTCTGGTCATCCCAAAGCCTTGGGACCCAAATGCATAATGATTGCGCAAACTCCCCCTTGTGGTGGTCTGGAGCAATGAAACCGTCCCACGGTGCAAGCTCGCAACTTTAAGGAGTGTCTTCAGTCCCCGCTGTTCCGTACGGTGTGTGTTGAAATCTTATCCTGATGCGGAATAGATTGCAACGTATTCATGGCTCTACCTTCGTAGTTCGGACTTGGAGATTGTGAAGAGATGTCTTGTGGGGAATGCATGGGTGTCCTAAACAAAGTGGCATAGTTAAAGTGGCTAGTGATACATGTATTACATAAGGATGCAGTCGATGATATAGTGTACAGTATATACGTTTGCATATGAGATGAATAATGTAGGGTATGTAAACATTATATAAGGTAGCATTGTTTAAAGTGGCTAGTGATATATTTACATAATTTCCCATCAATTCCCATTATTAAAGTGGCTGGAGTTGTGTCAGTGTCAGTGTGTTGGCAGCAGCCACTCAATGTTAGTGGTCTCTCGGTCCCAGCTTTGATGCACCTGTACTGACCTCGCCTTCTGGATGATAGCGGGGTGAACAGGCAGTGGCTCGGGTGGTTGATGTCCTTGATGATCTTTATGGCCTTCCTGTAACATCGGGTGGTGTAGGTGTCCTGGAGGGCAGGTAGTTTGCCCCCGGTGATGCGTTGTGCAGACCTCACTACCCTCTGGAAAGCCTTACGGTTGAGGGCGGAGCAGTTGCCGTACCAGGCGGTGATACAGCCCGCCAGGATGCTCTCGATTGTGCATCTGTAGAAGTTTGTGAGTGCTTTTGGTGACAAGCCGAATTTCTTCAGCCTCCTGAGGTTGAGGCGCTGCTGCGCCTTCTTCACGATGCTGTCTGTGTGAGTGGACCAATTCAGTTTGTCTGTGATGTGTATGCCGAGGAACTTGAAACTTGCTACCCTCTCCACTACTGTTCCATCGATGTGGATAGGGGTGTTCCCTCTGCTGTTTCCTGAAGTCCACAATCATCTCCTTAGTTTTGTTGATGTTGAGTGTGAGGTTATTTTCCTGACACCACACTCCGAGGGCCCTCACCTCCTCCCTGTAGGCCGTCTCGTCGTTGGTAATCAAGCCTACCACTGTTGTGTCGTCCGCAAACTTGATGATTGAGTTGGAGGCGTGCGTGGCCACGCAGTCGTGGGTGAACAGGGAGTACAGGAGAGGGCTCAGAACGCACCGTTGTGGGGCCCCAGTGTTGAGGATCAGCGGGGAGGAGATGTTGTTGCCTACCCCTCACCACCTGGGGGCGGCCCGTCAGGAAGTCCAGTACCCAGTTGCACAGGGCGGGGTCGAGACCCAGGGTCTCGAGCTTGATGACGAGCTTGGAGGGTACTATGGTGTTGAATGCCGAGCTGTAGTCGATGAACAGCATTCTCACATAGGTATTCCTCTTGTCCAGATGGGTCAGGGCAGT
>NC_056438.1:40706114-40742025 GCF_018296145.1 Oncorhynchus tshawytscha | reverse complement strand
CCATTCAAAGTTTAGGAGTCCTTAAGTATCCTTATTTTCATGAAAACATACATGAAATGTATTGCAAATTGAATAGGAAATAAAAAATATTGATTTTTAATTGAAATAATTAATTGCAAAGAATGTGCAGTGGTTATACTAGGGAAATTGGGTTTCCATAGCTAGCTTTGATTGTGAGAAACAACCTCTGGATAATCAAAACAGAGCTTTGTGAGGTGTTAACATTCACAGTTAGCCATTGTTATGTAAATGAAGCTGAAAGTACCATGTCCTGGCTTTGGTCTGCCGAGACCATGGCCCAGTGTGACTGCAGTTGCCGGCCCACAAAGAAACGGAAAAGTCTGAGCCTTTTGGGTAATACACTGGGTTAAATCTTGTATGTAAATGCCAATAGTCCTTTGTAATATAAATGGAGTTTGACAGAGTTATGTCAGACTCAAGGGGTTAGTGAGAAATGCTATGAAATGGAGCAGTGTGATTGGTTAGTGAGTCATTTCCAGTTGAATAACCCAAATGATTTAGCAAATTCTCAATAGTCATAAAGATGTCAGAATACAGATATGACGTCATTGTTTTAGAACTATCCACTGAGTGGTTCAATATGCCCATAAATCAGTGCAATCAAATTTTTTGTTTTTATAAATGCCGGTGTCATGGAAATAGAATTGGGGTCATGTATACTGTGATAATGCAGATACAATAAAGAGAGTAACGGAGAGCAATTTATAACACGGCAAACTTGGCATACGTGGCATTGTGGAACATCTTTATGCACGTCTGCTATTTTGCCTTCAACATAATGTTGAAAGCCCTGTCGCTGCTGCAGCCTTCTGTCATAAAGTTCAGGAAACATCCACCTCAGCACTTGTCTCTGTGCTATACACTTCCATCTATCCCTGACCACTTGCAAAGTGGGCCATTTTTAACTGTGCTGAGAGGGAAGGTTGTAATCTTGCAAAGGTTTAGTGTTTCTTCCTTGACGATAACTGGTGCAGCTCTACATGGTGTTGTCTAATTTGCCTTTGGCAAGTCGCTCTCAAGGGATGTTTTGGTTTGGAAAGGAAAGGGAGTTGAATAGTGGTAGTCTGAGAGGGAGATCTGGACAGGTAGTGATAGAGGGTTAGGAAAAGGACAGAGGAGAAGAAGGGAGAATGTACTAGAAAAATAGGTAGAGGAAGAGCGAAAAAAGAGTTGAGGGCTAAATGTTGGGTTTAGTGAAGTGGCTCCATTGAGATCAAGAGACGTGAGTGCGTGCACCTTCTGACCGTAAGCTTGGCAGTGTGATGTATGTTCAGCTGCATTGTCTGGCTGTATGCACATCAGTGTGGGTGAGTGTGCGTGAGTGTGTGTGTATTTTTATGCTACCATTCAGACAGGGTCTTGAAAATCCAGTCTCTCTCATGACATCACTTGATATTGTCCCATAGATGTGTTACTTTTCCTACAAACTTGAAATGGACACAATGGCTATGTTAAGCCTGAATGTGTTTTGTTTGATGTATTTGTGTTTGGTAGGTTTTTGCTGAGTAACAGCACTTTGCACGCTTGTCCTTGGCAAATCTAAATACTGAGTGATTGACACCTTTCTTTATGGTCTTTGCTGACCCAGTTCATTGTTTTGGACTTGGACAAGAGAATGCTGAATGAATTTGTCAGTTGTGTTTGGCTCACACTGCAGAAATGGTCTTGCATCTGAGTTCTGGAAGTGTGTGTGTGTGTGTGTGTGTGTGTGTGTGTGTGTGTGTGCCTGCATGCCTGTGTGCAAGAGAGAGAACTCTCATTATCAGGTGTCTCCTGGACTAAAAGCCATGCTTAATTCAT
This sequence comes from Oncorhynchus tshawytscha, assembly GCF_018296145.1. NCBI lineage: Eukaryota > Metazoa > Chordata > Actinopteri > Salmoniformes > Salmonidae > Oncorhynchus > Oncorhynchus tshawytscha. The sequence goes on along the minus strand of NC_056438.1, from coordinate 40,740,204 downwards.
TTTATCCATACCACAGCCATTTGAACATTCAAATTTTCCAACAAGGCACATTTTCTAATGAAGTAGGAAGTGAAGTGCTCTGTTGAAAACAATGCAAAAAACCTTCCCATAGTGTGATCTGCAGCCTGTATATTAAAAGTGGCTGCACACCAACGCACAAAATGTTATATTTAGATTTGGAATAATAATCATACTCCTAATAATTCATTTAATTTGTAGGCGATGTTTCTGCCACCCAAGGCGCATACACATGCCATAGTAAAAAATACAAAAATAGATTTCCCCTCACTCGGAGGACCTTGTCCAATGCTGCACTGAGGTCAATGGTATGAGGATGCTGGCAGTCCCAGAGTCAGCACTCATGAAGAGGTCATTAGTGGCCTTTACCAGGGCAGTAATCGCTGCGGTGTCTAGCCCCAAAACTTGACTGGAAGGGCTCCAGTAGCTTGTGTAGCTTTGTGAGGGCCAGATGGTGTTGAGGAGCTACCAGGAGCTTACCTGAAAGGGCAGGTTGGAGTTCTCAAGGTCATCTCGGTCAGATCCAGGCTTTTTAAGTACTGGGTGAGCTGAGGAGAACATTGCTGTAGAACCATTGCTAGTGCACTGTCATTGCTAGGGGTGTCCCCATCTGGCTGTATTCGTAACCGTATCCCTAAATTGACAGTTAATAGTCAGATTGGCTGATAATCATGATCTAAAAAAAATGTAATTGTTTTTAAAATAGTTGAATTATTTAGAGCGCACTGCACTTCGCACTGTGACATGAAAGAGATGCGTGCTGGCTGCTAAAAACATATATTATTTTTAGATCACGCATAATTACAAAAATACTCTTATCATAATCATATTGTGACAATTCTCCATATCGTTACGATACTAGTTTTGATGGAGTACTCAGAACAGCCCTAGTCTCAGTCCTCTACCAACCTGATCTTAATACAGTGCTTTATTAGCTAACTGCACTCGTCGTCTATGGAGAATAGCTATGAAAAAGGTCTATGGAGAATCTTTATTCAAGGTGTTTTTAGTCTAGGAATAGGTTCAATCTGGGTCCAGGAAATCATCACAATGAGTTTAATCAGGTGTGTTTAATTAGCGCTGGAGCAAAAGTGTGACACTGTTGCGGTCCTCGAGGACAAAAACTACCCCGCCGTTGGTTAAAGGAGAAGTCTGCCTGTACCACTTGCCAAGTTCCTTGTTGTGAGAGCATTTTGACTCAGATCCAACCCACTGGGCACACCACATCATTTCAAGATGGATAATTGGGTAATGTTTGGTTGATACGTTGATCAGTGAGATTATAAGCTATTTACTTGTATTTATTCAGGGGAGCTCATTTGCAATGGTGCCCGGAGGACAAACATTCCATAAATACCCCCCACCCCCAAAAAAGACAGCTATACATTGAAACAGGTTATTACAACAAGTTATAATAGTCAATTGAAACAATTGCACACTTCAGTGAACTCCTTTAATAGCAGAGTTTTAAACTGCCCTATCAGCACCAGGAAATCCAGGTGGAATTTGTTCTGTAAGGTATTCCATAACTGTGGTGCGTTAAAACTAAAGGTGGATTTAACCAACTTTGGAGACAAGCGGGTCCTTGAGTTTACCAACAAATGGGTTTGGTATCTTATATTTCAACACCTCTTGATCTTTTCCACATTTTGGTGTGTTACAGCCAGTGTCACTGTTTTTTGGCAGAAATGCCTTCTGGAACATGTGAACTTTCATGTGCCTTAATAAAAAACGTGTATGCCATCTGTAAATACGAATCAAAATGTTTAATTACAAACCTTGTTGGTTAAGCCACAGAAAAGTCAGCAACCTTCCCACTAGCCATTATTGGCTGAGATGAGTGTGCTGGACATGCCGAGAGAGGAGTTCGATTGGTCTGCCATATAGAAGGTTTCTGTCTATTTGAGCTGGTCAGTCTGTGTTGGTAATCCTGTCGAACGCAGTAAAAAAAAATGTATTGTATAGTGAAGCTGCATAAGTGTTGCTCTCCACTTTCTGGAGGATCAAGTTTTGAAATCAGTGGAATTAGAGAATAATAGCTAAGAGAGAGAACACCTGTCTCCGGATTACATCTTCAAATTAAGGGCAACCGTGGCATGGCATCTGTGACAGGGCGACGAGTCCATCATACATGATGATGTATACAGGTAAGACAATCTAGCGTCAGCTAGCTACATTTTCCAGATATTACACATTTCTAATTTTGACACAAGGTGGTTTTATGTCAGTTAGTGTACTGTTAGCTAGCTAGCTAACATTAGCTGGCTGGCTCCTAGCTAACATTACATGTATGATGTTATTATTTGTATCCCAGAACCATTTGTTTTGCTAGTTAGAACCTAATATGAGCTAGCTAACAATGAACCTGGTTGGTTAGCTCCCAGCAGATTCATGCAGGGTAGTACCGACATGATTTGGCACTATGTTCATTGTTGTTTAACTAGCTAACATTAGCTGGCTGGCTCGTTACGTGACGTGTGTGTGATCTTAAACATTGTTTACCTAACTAGGTTCATTGTTTACTAGCTAGCTAGCTAACTAGGTTCATTGTTTACTAGCTAGCTAGCTAGCTAGCTTTATGTCTTAAGCTAAAGTGTACAACACCCTTTGAATATGGCCCGTGTCAGTAAACATCAGCAAAAAAGTATAATGAAATTGTTGCCAGCAGAGCTGGTTAGGCTGTTTTTGGCATACATAACTGTAACTGCAATGGCATACATAACTGTACGTCTGCATACAGATTAATATTACAGGATTTAATACATGGACCAATATTATTTATATATCTATCTATAGAGAGTTTTTGTTCATATCCCAGAAATGTTCCATATGCACAAAAAGCGTATTTCTCTCAAATTTTGTGCACAAATTTGTTTACATCCCAAGAAGCTGATTAAACAGTATGATCATTACACAGGTGCACCTTGTGCTGGGACAATAATAGGCCACTCTAAAATGTGCCATTATGTCACACAACACAATGCCACAGATGTGGGCAATTGGTATGCTGACTGCAGGAAAATGTCATTTAAATTCTCTACCATAATCCACTTTCTATATATAATTATATGTGTTATTTTTGATTTAATACATTTTTGTTGTTTTTCCATGTTTTTCTTTATTTTCTTATTTTACCCCTTTTTCTCCCCAATTTCTGTAATTTCTGTACACCTGGCGACTGTGTCAGTGTGCACTGCGCCCGGCCCACCAGAGGAGTTGCTAGTGCTCAATGGGACAAGGACATCCCTGCTGGCCAAACCCTCACCTAACCAGGATGACGCTGGGCCAATTGTGCGCCGCCCCATGGGTCTCCTGGTTGCAGCCGGCTGTGACAGAGCCTGGACTCGAACCCAGAATCTCTAGTGGCACAGCTAGCACTGCGATGCAGTGCCTTGCGCCACTCGGGAGGCCCTTCAACATATTTTTTGAGAATTTGGAAGTATGTCCAACTGGCCTCATAATTGCAGACCAAGTGTATGTTGTCTTGTGGGTGAGTGGTTTGCTGGTTTTGCTGTCAATGTTGTGAGCAGAGTGCCCCGTGGTGGTGGGTTATGGTATGGACAGGCATAAGCTATGGACAACGAACACAATTGCATTTTATCGATGGCAATTTGAAGGCACAGAAATACTGTGAAGAGATCCTGAAGCCCATTGTCATGCCATTCATCTGCCACCATCACCTCATGTTTCAGCATGATAATGCAAGGCCCCATGTCATAACTATCTGTACACAATTCTTGGAAGCTGAAAATGTCCCAGTTCTTCCATGGCCTGCATACTCTCCAGACATGTCACACATTGAGCATGATGAGATGCCCTGGATTGACGTGTACGACAACGTGTTCCAGTTCCCGCCAATATCCAGCAACAGGCCACAATCAACAACCTGATCAACTCTATGCGAAGGAGATGTGTCGTGCTGCATGAGGCAAATGGTGGTCATACCAGCTACTGATGGGTTTTCTGCCCCTACTTTTTTTCACGGTATCTGTGACCAACAGATGCTTATCTGTTTTCCCAGTCATGTGAAATCCATAGATTAGGGCTTAATTAATTTATTTAAATTGACTGTTTTCCTTATGAACTGTAACTCATTAAATATTGAAAAATGTTGCATTTATTCAGTATAGTAAAGAGAGCAGGTCCCAGTACCGACCCCTGTGGTACACCTTTCATAATATCCAGGAAACTATACTTGACACCATCAGAAAGCACACATTGTATCCTGTTTGTCAGATAGCTCTTAAACCATTTGCAAGACTTACTTCCAGGCCCATTTAAGAATGAGTAGGGAATGGTCAACGATGTTGAATGCCTCAAAAGCTCAAGAAATAGGGCAGCACAATGTTTTTTACGATCTTAGCAATTTAATGCATCATCTAAAACAAGCATAGTGGCAGTGCTATGTCCAGTACTAAAATCAGACTGGTGCCTATTTAGAATAGAATGAGAAGTTTTTAAAAAGTTGTTAACTGGGAGTTGGTCAGGGATTCACCTTAAAAAGTCAGCTAAAAGTGAGTTGAGTTATCACTATGCTTTCAACCATCTAAAAGCACCACCGAATTCCAATGGAAAAACAATGTCCAGTTTATGTTTTAGTTGTCACCCAAATGTCTATCACTGCTCTTTCACAGCGAAGTTCAAATCAGATATTTCATTTATTTATTCATCAGTTTATTGTGTTATCACTCTGATTCATCTAAAAGCACAACCAAATTACCTGAATTGCAGTTGAGATTACATTAAAAGTACAAAATGCAAGTGATCAGTGCTGTAGAAATTCTGCACAGATTATTACAGCAATCGTGAAGATCTCCACAGACCTGCAATGACCTATACATGGTATCTTGAACATGTATGCTTTACAGGTATATGATTACAGAAGAAGAAATGTATAGGTACACTAACCTCAATGTGGCCATGGACGTGTTACTCATTTTAAGGTTGAATATTACATTAGTTTGTAAGATGGCCTTAACTTTTGGCTATTTACTGTATTAGAAAAGTGATATTGAATTGTGCTGGGTTGACAACGCATCCAAAAATATACATTTACATCTGAGCCGCTGGCATAATCTAAATGTTTTACTTTTATTTTTGGTTGATTTGGATATGTGAATCCAACTCATTTTTTTTTAACTTGGTAAGTTAATGGGCTATTTATTGTATTTCAAAAGGGAACTTGAATTCTTTGGTTTTCAATGCAATCGAATATCAACATTTGAAGGAGATTTCTCTTTCTCTTGGATACTTCCATCTGTTCCACTGACTTAGTCTGGCTTTAATTTCAGTTTGTCTACAAATTAATAATTGAGATGTTCGATGCACGTCTCCATCTCAACCAAAAATAGAAATAGAAAAATAGGACTAAATGAAACTTTAAATTGAGTTTCATTTGCTTTAGTCCTAGTCTTTGACTTTTGGTTGAGATTGAGACGTGAATCTGACATATCAATTATTAATTTGTAGACAAACTGGAATTAAAGCTAAAATAAGTCAGTGGCACAGATGGGACTATCCAGAGACAGGTCCTTCAATGTTTAATATTTGGTTGCATTGACAACCAAACACAATTCAATATCACTTAATATCATTACATTTTAAATCAGGGGTTGAAACCCTAGCCTAGGCCTATAATTACTCTACCAGTCAAAAGTTTAAGAACACCTACTCATTCAAGGGTTTTTCTTTATTTGTACTATTTTCTACATTCTAGAATAATAGTGAAGACATCAAAACTATGAAAAAGAGATATGGAATCATCTAGTAACCAAAAACATTGTTAAATGAATCAAAATATATTTGCCTTGATGACAGCTTTGCACACTCTTGGCATTGGCAGTTAATACTTGGTGGAAGCATCTTTGACCGCACTCTTAGGGCAACATATATCCATTGTTTTGTCAAAATTGCTCAAGCGCTGTACATTTGGTTGGGAATCATTGATGGACAGGAAAATTGTAAATAAAAAAGTGTAATTGTGCCACTGAAAAACATCACTTTTCTAATACAGTAAATAGCCTAAAGTTAAGGCCATCTTACAAACTAATGTAAGCTGGGGTTAGGTTTTCAACTTTTTACTTTGGCTTTGGTCCTTTCATGATCCTGACAAACTCTCCATTCCCTGCTGGTGACAAGCATACCCATAAAGTGATGCTGCCAACACATTACTTGAAAATACAGAAATTACAGGCAGCACAATGTCACAACTGTGCAAAGAGTGTGTAGACGTTCACTAAGTAGACTTTGTCATCAGCTCCAGTTCAGGCAGTACATCTGACACTGAGGTGACCCACATCCTGGGGTCGCCTTTGGCAACAAGGACCGCCGGTGACACGAAGCATCATTCCGCGGTTCTCTTCCCTCCCCCTCACCTCTGGCTGTAAACCTTTCTCTGTCTCTATTTTTCTCTCTGTCATTCTCTTCCTCCCTCTACCTCACCTTTCATGTATTCTTGGGATCTATATTTAACATCAGATTTAGACAGTGAATGCTCACTTTTTGTATAGTCGAAGCCCAGTCTTTGAGCCGAGGAGGTCAAAATGATGAGAGAAGGATATTGGCAAAGAACTTGAAACATTATGTAGACCTAGGAGGGAAAGCTTTTAAGCTTTATTGGGAAAGCTTTTAAGAAATGATCTCAAGAGATTGTCCGAAAGACAGTACAGATAGAGAGATCATTAGTAGTTTAATGGTGGTGGTAGTAGTAATGGTAGTTGTAGTAGTACTGATGTAACGATGATGATGGTGGTAATAGTTTTAGTAGGTACAGATAGTAGTGGTAGTAATGCTAGTAGTGATGATGGTAGTCATAAGGAAAGCTAGTTAATTAATTTAATAGTAAAAGTAGTAACATGTTAAGCCCACTATTTTCCCTATTATTGATTTATTTATTTATTTATTTATTTATATTCTATTACTATTCACTGTTTTAATTATATTGTTCTAAGGCCTCCGGGCCAAACGGAATACCAGGGCTCGTTCTTACAGCACACCAAGACCAGCTGACAAGTGTCTTAACAGACATTTTCAATCTCTCCTTGTCGCAGTCTGTAATCCCAACACGTTTCAAACTGACCACAATTGTCCCTGTTCACAAGGATTCCAAGGTAATCTGCCTAAGTGACTGTCGCTCCGTACCACTCACATCTATAAGTATGGAGTGTTTTGAAAGGCTTGTCATGACACACATCAACACCATCATCCCAGACACCCTAGACCAACTCCAATTCACATACTGCCCCAACAAATCAACAGATGAACCAATCTCAATTGCACTTCACACTGCCCTTTCCCACCTGGACAAGGGGGTAAATTACTGTGAGAATGCTGTTCATAGACTACAGCTCAGCATTCAACACCATAGTCCCCTCTAACCTCTAAACTCTGGGTAGGCAACTAAACTCTATTCTATTGTGCTCTACTGTACTAAACTATATTCTACTGTCTACTGTATTACACTCTATTCTACTTTGCTCTACTGCACTAAACTCTATTCTACTGTGCGCTACTGTACTAAACTCCTACTGTACTCTACTGTACTAAACTCTATTCTAATGTGCTAAACTCTATTCTACTGTGCTCTACTGTACTAAAGTCTATTCTACTGTACTAAAATCTTCTACTGTGATCTGCAGTACTAAACTCTATTCTACTGTTCTCTACTGTACTAAACCCTTCTACTGTGCTCTACTGTACTAAACTATATTCTACTGTACTAAACTCTTCTGCTGTGCTCTACTGTACTAAACTATTCTACTGTGCTCTACTGTACTAAACTCTATTCTACTGTGCTCTACTGTACTAAACTCTATTCTACTGAGCTCTACTGTACTAAACTCTATTCCACTGCTCTACTGTACTAAACTCTATTCCACTGTGCTCTACTGTACTAAACTCTATTCTGCTGTGCTCTACTGTACTAAACTCTTCTACTGTGCTCTACTGTACTAAACTCTATTCTACTGTGCTCTACTGTATTACACTATTCTACTTTGCTCTGCTGTACTAAACTCTATTCTACTGTGCTCTACTGTACTAAACACTTCTACTGTGCTCTACTGTACTAAACTATATTCTACTGTACTAAACTCTATTCTACTGCGCTCTGCTGTACTAAACTCTATTCTACTGTGCTCTACTGTACTAAACTCTATTCTACTGTACTCTATTGTACTAAACTCTATTCTACTGTACTAAACTCTATTCTACTGTGCCCTACTGTACTAAACTCTTCTACTGTTCTAACTGTACTAAACTCTATTCCACTGTGCTCTATTCTACTGTACTAAACTCTATTCTACTGTGCTCTACTGTACTAAACTCTATTCTACTGTGCTCTACTGTACTAAACTCTATTCTACTGTGCTCTACTGTACTAAGCTATATTCTACTGTACTAAACTCTTCTACTGTACTAAACTCTATTCTACTGTGCTCTACTGTACTAAACTACTCTTCTACTGTGCTCTACTGTACTAAACTCTTACACTGTACTGAACTCTATTCTACTGTGCTCTACTGTACTAAACTATATTTTACTGTACTAAACTCTATTCTACTGTGCTCTGCTGTACTAAACTCTATTCTACTGTGCTCTTCTGTACTAAACTCCTACTGTGCTCTGCTGTACTAAACTCTATTCTAATGTGCTAAACTCTATTCTAATGTGCTAAACTCTATTCTACTGTGCTCTACTGTACTAAACTCTTCTACTGTGCTCTACTGTACTAAACTGTTCTACTGTGCTCTACTGTACTAAACTGTTCTACTGTGCTCTACTGTACTGAACTCTTCTACTGTGCTCTACTGTAAACTCTATTCTACTGTGCTCTACTGTACTAAAGTCTATTCCACTGTACTAAAATCTTCTCTGATCTGTACTAAACTCTATTCCACTGTGCTCTACTGTACTAAACTCTTCTACTGTGCTCTACTGTACTAAACTCTATTCTACTGTGCTCTACTGTATTACACTATTCTACTTTGCTCTACTGCACTAAACTCTATTCTACTGTGCTCTACTGTACTAAACACTTCTACTGTGCTCTACTGTACTAAACTCTATTCTACTGTACTCTATTGTACTAAACACTTCTACTGTGCTCTACTGTACTAAACTCTATTCTACTGTACTCTATTGTACTAAACTCTATTCTACTGTACTGAACTCTATTCTACTGTGCCCTACTGTACTAAACTCTATTCTACTGTGCTCTGTTGTACTAAACTCTTCTACTGTGTACTAAACTCTATTCTACTGTACTAAACTCTATTCTACTGTGCTCTACTGTACTAAACTCTATTCTACTGTGCTCTACTGTACTAAACTCTTCTACTTTGCTCTACTGCACTAAACTCTATTCTACTGTGCTCTACTGTACTACACTCAATTCAACTGTGCTCTACTGTACTAAACTATATTCTACTGTACTAAACTCTTATACTGTACTGAATTCTATTTTACTGTGCTCTACTGTACTAAACTATATTCTACTGTACTAAACTCTATTCTACTGTGCTCTGCTGTACTAAACTCTATTCTACTGTGCTCTGTACTAAACTCTATTCTACTGTGCTCTGCTGTACTAAACTCTATTCTACTGTGCTCTGCTGTACTAAACTCCTACTGTGCTACTGTACTAAACTCTATTCTAATGCTCTGCTAAACTCTATTCTACTGTGCCTCTACTGTACTAAACTGTTCTACTGTGCTCTACTGTACTACTAAACTCTTCTACTGTGCTCTACTGTACTAAACTCTATTCTACTGTGCTCTACTGTACTAAACTCTATTCTACTGTGCTCTACTGTACTAAACTCTATTCTACTGTGCTCTACTGTACTAAACTCTATTCTGCTGTGCTCTGCAATACTAAACTCTATTCTACTGCTCTACTGTACTAAACCTTCTACTGTGCTCTACTGTACTAAACTATATTCTACTGTACTAAACTCTACTGTACTAAACTATTCTACTGTGCTCTACTGTACTAAACTCTATTCTACTGTGCTCTACTGTACTAAACTCTATTCTACTGTGCTCTACTGTACTAAACTCTATTCCACTGCTCTACTGTACTAAACTCTATTCCACTGTGCTCTACTGTACTAAACTCTATTCTACTGTGCTCTACTGTACTAAACTCTTCTACTGTGCTCTACTGTACTAAACTCTATTCTACTGTGCTCTACTGTATTACACTAAATTCTACTTTGCTCTGCTGTACTAAACTCTATTCTACTGTGCTCTACTGTACTAAACACTTCTACTGTGCTCTACTGTACTAAACTATATTCTACTGTACTAAACTCTATTCTACTGCGCTCTGCTGTACTAAACTCTATTCTACTGTGCTCTACTGTACTAAACTCTATTCTACTGTACTCTATTGTACTAAACTCTATTCTACTGTACTAAACTCTATTCTACTGTGCCCTACTGTACTAAACTATATTCTAATGTACTCAACTCTATTCCACTGTGCTCTGTTGTACTAAACTCTTCTACTGTGCTCTACTGTACTAAACTCTATTCTACTGTACTAAACTCTATTCTACTGTACTAAACTCTATTCTACTATGCTCTACTGTACTAAATTCTTCTACTGTGCTCTACTGTACTACACTCTATTCTACTGTGCTCTACTGTACTAAGCTATATTCTACTGTACTAAACTCTTCTACTGTACTAAACTCTATTCTACTGTGCTCTACTGTACTAAACTCTTCTACTGTGCTCTACTGTACTAAACTCTTACACTGTACTAAACTCTATTCTACTGTGCTCTACTGTACTAAACTATATTCTACTGTACTAAACTCTATTCTACTGTGCTCTGCTGTACTAAACTCTATTCTACTGTGCTCTCTGTACTAAACTCCTACTGTTCTGCTGTACTGCTATTCTAATGTGCTAAACTCTATTCTAATGTGCTAAACTCTATTCTACTGTGCTCTACTGTACTAAACTCTTCTACTGTGCTCTACTGTACTAAACTGTTCTACTGTGCTCTACTGTACTAAACTGTTCTACTGTGCTCTACTGTACTGAACTCTTCTACTGTGCTCTACTGTACTGAACTCTATTCTACTGTGCTCTACTGTACTAAAGTCTATTCCACTGTACTAAAATCTTCTACTGTGATCTGCAGTACTAAACTCTATCTACTGTGCTCTACTGTACTAAACTCTATTCTACTGTGCTCTACTGTACTAAACTCTATTCTGCTGTGCTCTACTGTACTAAACTCTATTCCACTGTGCTCTACTGTACTAAACTCTATTCCACTGTGCTCTACTGTACTAAACACTTCTACTGTGCTCTACTGTACTAAACTCTATTCTACTGTACTCTATTGTACTAAACACTTCTACTGTGCTCTACTGTACTAAACTCTATTCTACTGTACTCTATTGTACTAAACTCTATTCTACTGTACTGAACTCTATTCTACTGTGCCCTACTGTACTAAACTCTATTCTAATGTACTCAACTCTATTCCACTGTGCTCTGTTGTACTAAACTCTTCTACTGTGCTCTACTGTACTAAATTCTTCTACTGTGCTCTACTGTACTAAACTCTATTCTACTGTGCTCTACTGTACTAAACTCTTCTACTTTGCTCTACTGCACTAAACTCTATTCTACTGTGCTCTACTGTACTACACTCTATTCAACTGTGCTCTACTGTACTAAACTATATTCTACTGTACTAAACTCTTATACTGTACTGAATTCTATTTTACTGTGCTCTACTGTACTAAACTATATTCTACTGTACTAAACTCTATTCTACTGTGCTCTGCTGTACTAAACTCTATTCTACTCTGCTCTGCAATACTAAACTCTATTCTACTGTGCTCTGCTGTACTAAACTCTATTCTACTGTGCTCTGCTGTACTAAACTCCTACTGTGCTCTGCTGTACTAAACTCTATTCTAATGTGCTAAACTCTATTCTACTGTGCCCTACTGTACTAAACTCTTCTACTGTGCTCTACTGTACTAAACTCTTCTACTGTTCTCTACTGTACTAAACTCTTCTACTGTGCTCTACTGTACTAAACTCTATTCTACTCTGCTCTGCAATACTAAACTCTATTCTACTGTGCTCTGCAATACTAAACTCTATTCTACTGTGCTCTGCAATACTAAACTCTATTCTGCTGTGCTCTGCAATACTAAACTCTATTCTACTGTTCTCTACTGTACTAAAATCTTCTACTGTGCTCTACTGTACTAAACTCTTCTACTGTGCTCTACTGTACTAAACTCTATTCTACTGTGCTCTACTGTACTAAACTCTTCTACTGTGCTCTACTGTACTAAACTCTATTCTACTGTGCTCTACTGTCTGAACTGTGCTCTACTGTACTACTGTACTAAAGTCTATTCTACTGTACTAAAATCTTCTACTGTGATCTGCAGTACTAAACTCTATTCTACTGTGATCTGCAGTACTAAACTCTATTCTACTGTGCTCTACTGTACTAAACTCTATTCTGCTGTGCTCTACTGTACTAAACTCTATTCCACTGTGCTCTACTGTACTAAACTATTCCACTGTGCTCTACTATACCAAACTCTATTCTACTGTGCTCTACTGTACTAAACTCCTACTGTGCTCTACTGTACTAAACTCCTACTGTGCTCTACTGTACTAAACTCTTCTACTGTTCTCTACTGTACTAAACTCTTCTACTGTGCTCTACTGTACTAAACTCTTCTACTGTGCTCTACTGTACTAAATTCTTCTACTGTGCTCTACTGTACTAAACTCTTCTACTGTGCTCTACTGTACTGAACTCTTCTACTGTGCTCTACTGTACTGAACTCTATTCTACTGTGCTCTACTGTACTAAAGTCTATTCTACTGTACTAAAATCTTCTACTGTGATCTGCAGTACTAAACTCTATTCTACTGTGATCTGCAGTACTAAACTCTATTCTACTGTGCTCTACTGTACTACACTCTATTCAACTGTGCTCTACTGTACTAAACTATATTCTACTGTACTAAACTCTATTCTACTGTGCTCTGCTGTACTAAACTCTATTCTACTCTGCTCTGCAATACTAAACTCTATTCTACTGTGCTCTGCAATACTAAAATCTATTCTACTGTGCTCTGCTGTACTAAACTCTATTCTACTGTGCTCTGCTGTACTAAACTCCTACTGTGCTCTGCTGTACTAAACTCTATTCTAATGTGCTAAACTCTATTCTACTGTGCCCTACTGTACTAAACTCTTCTACTGTGCTCTACTGTACTAAACTCTTCTACTGTTCTCTACTGTACTAAACTCTTCTACTGTGCTCTACTGTACTAAACTCTATTCTACTGTGCTACTGCAATACTAAACTCTATTCTACTCTGCTCTGCAATATTAAACTCTATTCTACTGTGCTCTGCTGTACTAAACTCTATTCTACTGTGCTCTGCAATATTAAACTCTATTCTACTCTGCTCTGCAATACTAAACTCTATTCTACTGTGCTCTGCAATACTAAACTCTATTCTACTGTTCTCTACTGTACTAAAATCTTCTACTGTGCTCTACTGTACTAAACTCTTCTACTGTGCTCTACTGTACTGAACTCTATTCTACTGTGCTCTACTGTACTAAATTCTTCTACTGTGCTCTACTGTACTAAACTCTTCTACTGTGCTCTACTGTACTGAACTCTATTCTACTGTGCTCTACTGTACTAAAGTCTATTCTACTGTACTAAAATCTTCTACTGCTCTACTGATCTGCACTGTACTAAAACTTTACTAAATTCTACTGTGATCTGCAGTACTAAACTCTATTCTACTGTGCTCTACTGTACTAAACTCTATTATACTGTGCTCTACTGTACTAAACTCTTCTACTGTGCTCTACTGTACTAAAACTGTTCTCTACTGTACTAAACTCTTCTACTGTGCTCTACTGTACTAAACTCTTCTACTGTGCTCTACTGTACTAAATTCTTCTACTGTGCTCTACTGTACTAAACTCTTCTACTGTGCTCTACTGTACTGAACTCTATTCTACTGTGCTCTACTGTACTAAAGTCTATTCTACTGTACTAAAATCTTCTACTGTGATCTGCAGTACTAAACTCTATTCTACTGTGATCTGCAGTACTAAACTCTATTCTACTGTGCTCTACTGTACTAATCTCTATTCTGCTGTGCCCTACTGTACTAAACTCTATTCCGCTGTGCTCTACTGTACTAAACTATTCCACTGTGCTCTACTGTACTAAACTCTATTCTACTGTGCTCTACTGTACTAAACTCTATTCCACTGCTCTACTGTACTAAACTCTATTCCACTGTGCTCTACTGTACTACACTCTATTCTACTGTGCTCTACTGTACTAAACTCTTCTACTGTACTAAACTCTATTCTACTGTGCTCTACTGTACTAAACTCTTCTACTGTGCTCTACTGTACTAAACTCTATTCTACTGTGCTCTACTGTACTAAACTCTTCTACTGTGCTCTGCTGTCTTAAACTCTATTCTACTGTTCTCTATTGTACTAAACTATTCTACTGTGCTCTACTGTACTAAACTATATTCTACTGTACTAAACTCTATTCTACTGCGCTCTGCTGTACTAAACTCTATTCTACTGTGCTCTACTGTACTAAACTATATTCTACTGTGCTCTACTGTACTAAACTCTATTCTACTGTACTAAACTCTATTCTAATGTACTCAACTCTATTCCACTGCGCTCTGTTGTACTAAACTCTTCTACTGTGCTCTACTGTACTAAACTCTATTCTACTGTGCTAAATTCTTCTACTGTGCTCTACTGTACTAAATTCTTCTACTGTGCTCTACTGTACTAAACTATATTCTACTGTACTAAACTCTTCTACTTTACTAAACTCTATTCTACTGTACTAAACTCTTCTACTGTACTAAACTCTATTCTACTGTACTAAACTCTATTCTACTGTGCTCTGCTGTACTAAACTCTATTCTACTGTGCTCTGCTGTACTAAACTCTATTCTACTGTGCTCTGCTGTACTAAACTCTATTCTACTGTGCTCTACTGTACTAAACTCTTCTACTGTTCTCTACTGTACTAAACTCTTCTACTGTGCTCTACTGTACTAAACTCTTCTACTGTGCTCTACTGTCCTGAACTCTATTCTACTGTGCTCTACTGTACTAAAGTCTATTCTACTGTACTAAAATCTTCTACTGTGACCTGCAGTACTAAACTCTATTCTGCTGTGCTCTACTGTACTAAACTCTATTCCACTGTGCTCTACTGCACTAAACTATTCCACTGTGCTCTACTGTACTAAACTCTATTCTGTGCTCTACTGTACTAAACTCTGTTCTACTGTGCTCTACTGTACTAAACTCTGTTCTACTGTGCTCTACTGTACAAAATGTTTCTATTGTGCTCTACTGTACTATACTCTATTCTGCTGTGCTCTACTGTACTAAACTCTATTCCACTGTGCTCTACTGTACTAAACTATTCCACTGTGCTCTACTGTACCAAACTCTATTCTACTGTGCTCTACTGTACTAAACTCTATTCTACTGTGCTCTGCTGTACTAAACTCTATTCTACTGTTCTCTATTGTACTAAACTCTTCTACTGTGCTCTGCTGTACTAAACTCTATTCTACTGTACTAAACTCTATTCTACTGTGCTCTACTGTACTAAACTCTATTCTACTGTGCTCTACTGTACTAAACTCTTCTACTGTGCTCTACTGTACTAAACTCTATTCTACTGTGCTCTACTGTACTAAACTCTATTCCACTGTGCTCTACTGTACTAAACTATTCCACTGTGCTCTACTGTACCAAACTCTATTCTACTGTGCTCTACTGTATTACACTATTCTACTTTGCTCTACTGCACTAAACTCTATTCTACTGTGCTCTACTGTACTAAACACTTCTACTGTGCTCTACTCTACTAAACTCTATTCTACTGTACTAAACTCTATTCTACTGTGCTCTACTGTACTAAATTCTTCTACTGTGCTCTACTGTACTAAACTCTATTCTACTGTGCTCTACTGTACTAAACTCTATTCTACTGTGCTCTACTGTACTAAACTCTATTCTACTGTGCTCTACTGCACTAAACTCTATTTTACTGTGCTCTACTGTACTAAACTATATTCTACTGTACTAAACTCTATTCTACTGTGCTCTGCTGTACTAAACTCTATTCTACTCTGCTCTGCAATACTAAACTCTATTCTACTGTGCTCTACTGTACTAAAGTCTATTCTACTGTACTAAAATCTTCTACTGTGATCTGCAGTACTAAACTCTATTCTACTGTGATCTGCAGTACTAAACTCTATTCTACTGTGCTCTACTGTACTAAACTCTATTCTGCTGTGCTCTACTGTACTAAACTCTTCTACTGTACTAAAGTCTATTCTACTGTACTAAAATCTTCTACTGTGATCTGCAGTACTAAACTCTATTCTACTGTGATCTGCAGTACTAAACTCTATTACACTGTGCTCTACTGCACTAAACTCTATTCTACTGTGCTCTACTGTACTAAACTCTTCTACTGTGCTCTACTGTACTAAACTCTTCTACTGTGCTCTGCTGTCTTAAACTCTATTCTACTGTTCTCTATTGTACTAAACTCTTCTACTGTGCTCTACTGTACTAAACTATATTCTACTGTACTAAACTCTATTCTACTGCGCTCTGCTGTACTAAACTCTATTCTACTGTGCTCTACCGTACTAAACTCTATTCTACTGTGCTCTATTGTACTAAACTCTATTCTACTGTACTAAACTCTATTCTAATGTACTCAACTCTATTCCACTGCGCTCTGTTGTACTAAACTCGTCTACTGTGCTCTACTGTACTAAACTCTATTCTACTGTGCTCTACTGTACTAAACTCTATTCTACTGTACAAAATTCTTCTACTGTGCCTTACTGTACTAAATTCTTCTACTGTGCTCTACTGTACTAAACTCTATTCTACTGTGCTCTACTGTACTAATCTATATTCTACTGTACTAAACTCTTCTACTGTACTAAACTCTATTCTACTGTGCTCTACTGTACTAAACTACTCTTCTACTGTGCTCTACTGTACTAAACTCTATTCTACTGTGCTCTGCTGTACTAAACTCTATTCTACTGTGCTCTACTGTACTAAACTCTTCTACTGTGCTCTACTGTACTAAACTCTTCTACTGTGCTCTACTGTACTAAACTCTTCTACTGTGCTCTACTGTACTGAACTCTATTCTACTGTGCTCTACTGTACTAAAGTCTATTCTACTGTACTAAAATCTTCTACTGTGATCTGCAGTACTAAACTCTATTCTACTGTGATCTGCAGTACTAAACTCTATTCTACTGTGCTCTACTGTACTAAACTCTATTCTGCTGTGCTCTACTGTACTAAACTCTATTCCACTGTGCTCTACTGTACTAAATTCTTCTACTGTGTTCTACTGTACTAAATTCTTCTACTTTGCTCTACTGCACTAAAATCTATTCTACTGTGCTCTACTGTACTACACTCTATTCTACTGTGCTCTACTGTACTAAACTATATTCTACTGTACTAAACTACTATTCTACTGTGCTCTACTGTACTAAACTCTTCTACTGTACTAAACTATATTCTACTGTTCTCTACTGTACTAAACTCTTCTACTGTGCTCTACTGTACTAAACTCTTCTACTGTGCTCTACTGTACTAAACTACTCTTCTAATGTGCTCTAATGTACTAAACTCTATTCTACTGTGCTCTACTGTACTAAACTCTATTCTACTGTACTAAACTCTATTCTACTATGCTCTACTGTACAAAATTCTTCTACTGTGCTCTACTGTACTAAATTCTTCTACTGTGCTCTACTGTACTAAACTCTATTCTTCTGTACTAAACTCTAATCTACTGTGCTCTGCTGTACTAAACTCTATTCTACTGTGCTCTGCTGTACTAAACTCTATTCTACTGTGCTCTGCTGTACTAAACTCCTACTATGCTCTGCTGTACTAAACTCTTCTTCTGTGCTCTGCTGTACTAAACTCTATTCTACTGTGCTCTACTGTACTAAACTCTATTCCACTGTGCTCTACTGTACTAAACTCTTCTACTGTGCTCTACTGTACTAAACTGAACTATTCTACTGTACTGTCTACTGTACTAAACTCTATTCTACTGTGCTCTACTGTACTAAACTCTATTCTACTGTACTAAAATCTTCTACTGTGATCTACTGTACTAAACTCTATTCTACTGTGCTCTGCTGTACTAAACTCTATTCTACTGTGCTCTACTACTAAACTCTATTCTACTGTGCTCTACTGTACTAAACTATTCTACTGTGCTCTACTGTACTAAACTCTATTCTACTGTGCTCTACTGTACTAAACTCTATTCTACTGTGCTCTACTGTACTAAACTCTTCTACTGTGCTCTACTGTCTTAAACTCTATTCTACTGTTCTATTGTACTAAACTCTTCTACTGTGCTCTACTGTACTAAACTATCTACTGTACTAAACTCTATTCTACTGCGCTCTGTGTACTAAACTATTCTACTGTGCTCTACTAAACTCTATTCTACTGTGCTCTACTGTACTAAACTCTATTCTACTGTACTAAACTCTATTCTAATGTACTCAACTCTATTCCACTGCGCTCTGTTGTACTAAACTCGTCTACTGTGCTCTACTGTACTAAACTCTATTCTACTGTGCTCTACTGTACTAAACTCTATTCTACTGTACAAAATTCTTCTACTGTGCTCTACTGTACTAAATTCTTCTACTGTGCTCTACTGTACTAAACTCTATTCTACTGTGCTCTACTGTACTAAACTATATTCTACTGTACTAAACTCTTATACTGTACTAAACTCTATTCTACTGTGCTCTACTGTACTAAACTATATTCTACTGTACTAAACTCTATTCTGCTGTACTAAACTCTATTCTACTGTGCTCTGCTGTACTAAACTCTATTCTACTGTGCTCTACTGTACTAAACCCTTCTACTGTGCTCTACTGTACTAAACTCTTCTACTGTGCTCTACTGTACTAAAATATTCTACTGTGATCTGCAGTACTAAACTCTATTCTACTGTGCTCTGCTGTACTAAACTCTATTCTACTGTGCTCTGCTGTACTAAACTCTATTCTACTGTGCTCTGCTGTACTAAACTCCTACTATGCTCTGCTGTACTAAACTCTTCTTCTGTGCTCTACTGTACTAAACTCTATTCTACTGTGCTCTACTGTACTAAACTCTTCTACTGTGCTCTACTGTACTAAACTCTATTCCGCTGTGCTCTACTGTACTAAACTCTATTCTACTGTGCTCTACTGTACTAAACTCTTCTACTGTACTGAACTCTATTCTACTGTGCTCTACTGTACTAAAGTCTATTCTACTGTACTAAAATATTCTACTGTGATCTGCAGTACTAAACTCTATTCTACTGTGCTCTACTGTACTAAACTATTCTACTGTGCTCTACTGTACTAAACTATTATTCTACTGTACTAAACTATTCCACTGTGCTCTACTGTACTAAACTCTATTCTACTGTGCTCTACTGTACTAAACTATATTCTACTGTACTAAACCCTATTCACTGTGCTCTACTGTACTAAACTCTATTCTACTGTGCTCTACTGTACTAAACTATTCCACTGTGCTCTACTGTACTAAACTCTATTCTACTGTGCTCTACTGTACTACAATCTATTCTACTGTGCTCTACTGTACTAAACTATATTCTATTGAACTAAACTCTTCTACTGTGCTCTGCTGTACTAAACTCTATTCTACTGTACTAAACTCTATTCTACTGTGCTCTATTGTACTAAACTCTATTCTACTGTGCTCTACTGTACTAAACTCTATTCTACTGTGCTCTACTTTACTAAACTCTATTCCACTGTGCTCTACTGTACTAAACTCTTCTGCTGTGCTCTACTGTACTAAACTATATTCTACTGTGCTCTGCTGTACTAAACTCTATTCTACTGTGCTCTACTGTACTAAACTCTATTCTACTGTGCTCTACTGTACTAAACTCTATTCTACTGTGCTCTACTGTACTAAACTCTATTCTACTGTGCTCTACTGTACTAAACTCTATTCTACTGTGCTCTACTGTACTAAACTCTTCTACTGTGCTCTACTGTACTAAACTCTATTCTACTGTGCTCTACTGTACTAAACTCTATTCTACTGTGCTCTACTGTACTAAACTCTATTCTACTGTGCTCTACTGTACTAAACTCTTCTACTGTGCTCTACTGTACTAAACTCTATTCTACTGTGCTCTACTGTACTAAACTCTATTCTACTGTGCTCTACTGTACTAAACTCTCTTCTACTGTGCTCTGCTGTACTAAACTCTATTCTACTGTACTAAACTATATTCTACTGTTCTCTACTGTACTAAAATATTCTACTGTGATCTGCAGTACTAAACTCTATTCTACTGTGCTCTGCTGTACTAAACTCTATTCTACTGTGCTCTGCTGTACTAAACTCTATTCTACTGTGCTCTGCTGTACTAAACTCCTACTATGCTCTGCTGTACTAAACTCTTCTTCTGTGCTCTGCTGTACTAAACTCTATTCTACTGTGCTCTACTGTACTAAACTCTTCCACTGTGCTCTACTGTACTAAACTCTTCTACTGTACTGAACTCTATTCTACTGTGCTCTACTGTACTAAACTCTTCTACTGTACTGAACTCTATTCTACTGTGCTCTACTGTACTAAAGTCTATTCTACTGTACTAAAATATTCTACTGTGATCTGCAGTACTGAACTCTATTCTACTGTGCTCTACTGTACTAAACACTATTCTGCTGTGCTCTACTGTACTAAACTATTCCACTGTGATCTACTGTACTAAACTATTCCACTGTGCTCTACTGTACCAAACTCTATTCTACTGTGCTCTACTGTACTAAAGTCTATTCTACTGTACTAAACTCTATTCAGCTGTGCTCTACTGTACTAAACTCTATTCCACTGTGCTCTACTGTACTAAACTATTCCACTGTGCTCTACTGTACTAAACTCTATTCTACTGTGCTCTACTGTACTACAATCTATTCTACTGTGCTCTACTGTACTAAACTATATTCTATTGAACTAAACTCTTCTACTGTGCTCTGCTGTACTAAACTCTATTCTACTGTACTAAACTCTATTCTACTGTGCTCTATTGTACTAAACTCTATTCTACTGTGCTCTGCTGTACTAAAGTCTATTCTACTGTACTAAAATCTGCTACTGTGATCTGCAGTACTAGACTCTATTCTACTGTGATCTGCAGTACTAAACTCTATTCTACTGTGCTCTACTGTACTAAACTATATTCTACTGTGCTCTGCTGTACTAAACTCTATTCTACTGTTCTCTGCTGTACTAAACGCTTCTACTGTGCTCTGCTGTACTAAACTCTATTCTACTGTACTAAACTCTATTCCACTGTGCTCTACTGTACTAAACTATTCCACTGTGCTCTACTGTACCAAACTCTATTCTACTGTGCTCTACTGTACTAAACTCTTCTACTGTGCTCTACTGTACTAAACTCTATTCTACTGTGCTCTACTGTACTAAACTCTATTCTACTGTGCTCTACTGTACTAAACTCTATTCTACTGTGCTCTACTGTACTAAACTCTTCTACTGTGCTCTACTGTACTAAACTCTATTCTACTGTGCTCTACTGTACTAAACTCTCTTCTACTGTGCTCTACTGTACTAAACTCTCTTCTACTGTGCTCTGCTGTACTAAACTCTATTCTACTGTACTAAACTCTATTCTACTGTGCTCTACTGTAAATTCTTCTACTGTACTAAATTCTTCTACTTTGCTCTACTGCACCAAACTCTATACTACTGTGCTCTACTGTACTACACTCTATTCTACTGTGCTCTACTGTACTAAACTATATTCTACTGTACTAAACTATATTCTACTGTTCTCTACTGTACTAAACCCTTCTACTGTGCTCTACTGTACTAAACTATATTCTACTGTACTAAACCCTTCTAATGTGCTCTACTTTACTAAACTCTATTCTACTGTGCTCTACTGTACTAAACTCTATTCTACTGTGCTCTACTGTACTAAACTCTATTCTACTGTGCTCTACTGTACTAAACTCTTCTACTGTGCTCTACTGTACTAAACTCTATTCTACTGTGCTCTACTGTACTAAACTCTTCTACTGTGCTCTACTGTACTAAACTCTATTCTACTGTGCTCTACTGTACTAAACTCTATTCTACTGTGCTCTACTGTGCTAAACTCTCTTCTACTGTGCTCTACTGTACTAAACTCTCTTCTACTGTGCTCTGCTGTACTAAACTCTATTCTACTGTACTAAACTCTATTCTACTGTGCTCTACTGTAAATTCTTCTACTGTACTAAATTCTTCTACTTTGCTCTACTGCACCAAACTCTATACTACTGTGCTCTACTGTACTACACTCTATTCTACTGTGCTCTACTGTACTAAACTATATTCTACTGTACTAAACTATATTCTACTGTTCTCTACTGTACTAAACCCTTCTACTGTGCTCTACTGTACTAAACTATATTCTACTGTACTAAACCCTTCTAATGTGCTCTACTTTACTAAACTCTATTATACTGTGCTCTACTGTACTAAACTCTATTCTACTGTACTAAATCCTTCTACTGTGCTCTACTGTACTAAACTATATTTGACTGTACTAAACTCTTCTGTGCTCTATTGTACTAAACTCTTCTACTGTGCTCTGCTGTACTAAACTCTATTCTACTGTACTAAACTCTATTCTACTGTGCTCTATTGTACTAAACTCTATTCTACTGTGCTCTACTGTACTAAACTCTATTCTACTGTGCTCTACTTTACTAAACTCTATTCCACTGTGCTCTACTGTACTAAACTCTTCTGCTGTGCTCTACTGTACTAAACTATATTCTACTGTGCTCTGCTGTACTAAACTCTATTCTACTGTGCTCTACTGTACTAAACTCTATTCTACTGTGCTCTACTGTACTAAACTCTATTCTACTGTGCTCTACTGTACTAAACTCTATTCTACTGTGCTCTACTGTACTAAACTCTATTCTACTGTGCTCTACTGTACTAAACTCTATTCTACTGTGCTCTACTGTACTAAACTCTTCTACTGTGCTCTACTGTACTAAACTCTATTCTACTGTGCTCTACTGTACTAAACTCTATTCTACTGTGCTCTACTGTACTAAACTCTATTCTACTGTGCTCTACTGTACTAAACTCTTCTACTGTGCTCTACTGTACTAAACTCTATTCTACTGTGCTCTACTGTACTAAACTCTATTCTACTGTGCTCTACTGTACTAAACTCTCTTCTACTGTGCTCTGCTGTACTAAACTCTATTCTACTGTACTAAACTCTATTCTACTGTGCTCTACTGTACTAAATTCTTCTACTGTGTTCTACTGTACTAAATTCTTCTACTTATCTCTACTGCACCAAACTCTATACTACTGTGCTCTACTGTACTACACTCTATTCTACTGTGCTCTACTGTACTAAACTCTATTATACTGTGCTCTGCTGTACTAAACTCTATTCTACTGTACTAAACTCTATTCCACTGTGCTCTACTGTACTAAACTATTCCACTGTGCTCTACTGTACTAAACTCTTCTACTGTACTAAACTCTATTCTACTGTGCTCTACTGTACTAAACTCTATTCTACTGTGCTCTACTGTACTAAACTCTTCTACTGTGCTCTACTGTACTAAACTCTATTCTACTGTGCTCTACTGTACTAAACTCTATTCTACTGTGCTAAAGTCTATTCTACTGTACTAAAATCTTCTACTGTGATCTGCAGTACTAAACTCTATTCTACTGTGATCTGCAGTACTAAACTCTATTCTACTGTGCTCTACTGTACTAAACTCTATTCCACTGTGCTCTACTGTACTAAACTCTTCTGCTGTGCTCTACTGTACTAAACTATATTCTACTGTGCTCTGCTGTACTAAACTCTATTCTACTGTGCTCTACTGTACTAAACTCTATTCTACTGTGCTCTACTGTACTAAACTCTATTCTACTGTGCTCTACTGTACTAAACTCTTCTACTGTGCTCTACTGTACTAAACTCTATTCTACTGTGCTCTACTGTACTAAACTCTATTCTACTGTGCTCTACTGTACTAAACTCTATTCTACTGTGCTCTACTGTACTAAACTCTCTTCTACTGTGCTCTGCTGTACTAAACTCTATTCTACTGTACTAAACTCTATTCTACTGTGCTCTACTGTACTAAATTCTTCTACTGTGTTCTACTGTACTAAATTCTTCTACTTATCTCTACTGCACCAAACTCTATACTACTGTGCTCTACTGTACTACACTCTATTCTACTGTGCTCTACTGTACTAAACTCTATTATACTGTGCTCTGCTGTACTAAACTCTATTCTACTGTACTAAACTCTATTCCACTGTGCTCTACTGTACTAAACTATTCCACTGTGCTCTACTGTACTAAACTCTTCTACTGTACTAAACTCTATTCTACTGTGCTCTACTGTACTAAACTCTATTCTACTGTGCTCTACTGTACTAAACTCTATTCTACTGTGCTCTACTGTACTAAACTCTTCTACTGTGCTCTACTGTACTAAAGTCTATTCTACTGTACTAAAATCTTCTACTGTGATCTGCAGTACTAAACTCTATTCTACTGTGATCTGCAGTACTAAACTCTATTCTACTGTCCTCTACTGTACTAAACTCTATTCTGCTGTGCTCTACTGTACTAAACTCTATTCCGCTGTGCTCTACTGTACTAAATTCTTCTACTGTGTTCTACTGTACTAAATTCTTCTACTGTGCTCTACTGTACTAAACTCTATTCTACTGTGCTCTACTGTACTAAACTCTATTCTACTGTACTAAACTATATTCTACTGTACTAAACTCTATTCTACTGTGCTCTGCTGTACTAAACTCTATTCTACTGTGCTCTGCTGTACTAAACTCTATTCTACTGTGCTCTACTGTACTAAACTCTTCTACTGTGCTCTACTGTACTAAACTCTTCTACTGTGCTCTACTGTACTAAACTCTTCTACTGTGCTCTACTGTACTGAACTCTATTCTACTGTGCTCTACTGTACTAAAGTCTATTCTACTGTACTAAAATCTTCTACTGTGATCTGCAGTACTAAACTCTATTCTACTGTGATCTGCAGTACTAAACTCTATTCTACTGTGATCTGCAGTACTAAACTCTATTCTACTGTGCTCTACTGTACTAAACTCTATTCTGCTGTGCTCTACTGTACTAAACTCTATTCTACTGTGCTCTACTGTACTAAACTCTATTCTACTGTGCTCTACTGTACTAAACTCTATTCTACTGTGCTCTACTGTACTAAACTCTTCTACTGTGCTCTACTGTACTAAACTCTATTCTACTGTGCTCTACTGTACTAAACTCTATTCTACTGTGCTCTACTGTACTAAACTCTATTCTACTGTGCTCTACTGTACTAAACTCTTCTACTGTTCTCTACTGTACTAAACTCTATTCTACTGTGCTCTACTGTACTAAACTCTATTCTACTGTGCTCTACTGTACTAAATTCTTCTACTGTGTTCTACTGTACTAAATTCTTCTACTTATCTCTACTGCACCAAACTCTATACTACTGTGCTCTACTGTACTACACTCTATTCTACTGTGCTCTACTGTACTAAACTCTATTATACTGTGCTCTGCTGTACTAAACTCTATTCTACTGTACTAAACTCTATTCCACTGTGCTCTACTGTACTAAACTATTCCACTGTGCTCTACTGTACTAAACTCTTCGACTGTGCTCTACTGTACTAAACTCTATTCTACTGTGCTCTACTGTACTAAACTCTATTCTACTGTGCTCTACTGTACTAAAGTCTATTCTACTGTACTAAAATCTTCTACTGTGATCTGCAGTACTAAACTCTATTCTACTGTGATCTGCAGTACTAAACTCTATTCTACTGTGCTCTACTGTACTAAACTCTATTCTGCTGTGCTCTACTGTACTAAACTCTATTCCGCTGTGCTCTACTGTACTAAATTCTTCTACTGTGTTCTACTGTACTAAATTCTTCTACTGTGCTCTACTGTACTAAATTCTTCTACTGTGCTCTACTGTACTAAACTCTATTCTACTGTGCTCTACTGTACTAAACTATATTCTACTGTACTAAACTCTATTCTACTGTGCTCTGCTGTACTAAACTCTATTCTACTGTGCTCTGTTGTACTAAACTCTATTCTACTGTGCTCTACTGTACTAAACTCTTCTACTGTGCTCTACTGTACTAAACTCTTCTACTGTGCTCTACTGTACTAAACTCTTCTACTGTGCTCTACTGTACTGAACTCTATTCTACTGTGCTCTACTGTACTAAAGTCTATTCTACTGTACTAAAATCTTCTACTGTGATCTGCAGTACTAAACTCTATTCTACTGTGATCTGCAGTACTAAACTCTATTCTACTGTGCTCTACTGTACTAAACTCTATTCTGCTGTGCTCTACTGTACTAAACTCTATTCCACTGTGCTCTACTGTACTAAATTCTTCTACTGTGTTCTACTGTACTAAATTCTTCTACTTTGCTCTACTGCACTAAAATCTATTCTACTGTGCTCTACTGTACTACACTCTATTCTACTGTGCTCTACTGTACTAAACTATATTCTACTGTACTAAACTACTATTCTACTGTGCTCTACTGTACTAAACTCTTCTACTGTACTAAACTATATTCTACTGTTCTCTACTGTACTAAACCCTTCTACTGTGCTCTACTGTACTAAACTATATTCTACTGTACTAAACTACTCTTCTAATGTGCTCTAATGTACTAAACTCTATTCTACTGTGCTCTACTGTACTAAACTCTATTCTACTGTACTAAACTCTATTCTACTATGCTCTACTGTACAAAATTCTTCTACTGTGCTCTACTGTACTAAATTCTTCTACTGTGCTCTACTGTACTAAACTCTATTCTTCTGTACTAAACTCTAATCTACTGTGCTCTGCTGTACTAAACTCTATTCTACTGTGCTCTGCTGTACTAAACTCTATTCTACTGTGCTCTGCTGTACTAAACTCCTACTATGCTCTGCTGTACTAAACTATTCTACTGTGCTCTACTGTACTAAACTCTATTCTACTGTACTCTACTGTACTAAACTCTTCCACTGTGCTCTACTGTACTAAACTCTTCTACTGTGCTCTACTGTACTAAACTCTTCTACTGTACTGAACTCTATTCTACTGTGCTCTACTGTACTAAAGTCTATTCTACTGTACTAAAATATTCCACTGTGATCTGCAGTACTAAACTCTATTCTACTGTGCTCTACTGTACTAAACACTATTCTGCTGTGCTCTACTGTACTAAACTATTCCACTGTGATCTACTGTACTAAACTATTCCACTGTGCTCTACTGTACTAAACTCTATTCCACTGTGCTCTACTGTACTAAACTATTCCACTGTGATCTACTGTACTAAACTCTATTCTACTGTGCTCTACTGTACTACAATCTATTCTACTGTGCTCTACTGTACTAAACTATATTCTATTGATCTAAACTCTTCTACTGTGCTCTGCTGTACTAAACTCTATTCTACTGTACTAAACTCTATTCTACTGTGCTCTATTGTACTAAACTCTATTCTACTGTGCTCTGCTGTACTAAAGTCTATTCTACTGTACTAAAATCTGCTACTGTGATCTGCAGTACTAGACTCTATTCTACTGTGATCTGCAGTACTAAACTCTATTCTACTGTGCTCTCCTGTACTAAACTATATTCTACTGTGCTCTGCTGTACTAAACTCTATTCTACTGTTCTCTGCTGTACTAAACTCTTCTACTGTGCTCTACTGTACTAAACTCTATTCTACTGTGCTCTACTGTACTAAACTCTATTCTACTGTGCTCTACTGTACTAAACTCTCTTCTACTGTGCTCTACTGTACTAAACTATATTCTATTGAACTAAACTCTTCTACTGTGCTCTGCTGTACTAAACTCTATTCTACTGTACTAAACTCTATTCTACTGTGCTCTATTGTACTAAACTCTATTCTACTGTGCTCTGCTGTACTAAAGTCTATTCTACTGTACTAAAATCTGCTACTGTGATCTGCAGTACTAGACTCTATTCTACTGTGCTCTACTGTACTAAACTATATTCTACTGTGCTCTGCTGTACTAAACTCTATTCTACTGTTCTCTGCTGTACTAAACGCTTCTACTGTGCTCTGCTGTACTAAACTCTATTCTACTGTACTAAACTCTATTCCACTGTGCTCTACTGTACTAAACTATTCCACTGTGCTCTACTGTACCAAACTCTATTCTACTGTGCTCTACTGTACTAAACTCTTCTACTGTGCTCTACTGTACTAAACTCTATTCTACTGTGCTCTACTGTACTAAACTCTATTCTACTGTGCTCTACTGTACTAAACTCTATTCTACTGTGCTCTACTGTACTAAACTCTATTCTACTGTGCTCTACTGTACTAAACTCTATTCTACTGTGCTCTACTGTACTAAACTTCTACTTCTCTGCTGTACTAAACTCTATTCTACTGTACTAAACTCTATTCTACTGTGCTCTACTGTAAATTCTTCTACTGTACTAAATTCTTCTACTGTGCTCTACTGCACCAAACTCTATACTACTGTGCTCTACTGTACTAAACTCTATTCTACTGTGCTCTACTGTACTAAACTACTGTGCTCTACTGTACTAAACTATATTCTACTGTGCTACTGTACTAAACTATATTCTACTGTTCTACTGTACTAAACTATTCTACTGTGCTCTACTGTACTAAACTCTATTCTACTGTGCTCTACTGTACTAAACTCTATTCTACTGTGCTCTACTGTACTAAAATTCTACTGTGCTCTACTGTACTAAAATTCTACTGTGCTCTACTGTACTAAACTCTACTGTGCTCTACTGTACTAAACTACTACTGTGCTCTACTGTACTAAACTCTATTCTACTGTGCTCTACTGTACTAAACTATTCTACTGTGCTCTACTGTACTAAACTCTTCTACTGTGCTCTACTGTACTAAACTCTATTCTACTGTGCTCTACTGTACTAAACTCTATTCTACTGTGCTCTACTGTACTAAACTCTCTTCTACTGTGCTCTGCTGTACTAAACTCTATTCTACTGTACTAAACTCTATTCTACTGTGCTCTACTGTACTAAATTCTTCTACTGTACTAAATTCTTCTACTTATCTCTACTGCACCAAACTCTATACTACTGTGCTCTACTGTACTACACTCTATTCTACTGTGCTCTACTGTACTAAACTCTTCTACTGTACTAAACTATATTCTACTGTTCTCTACTGTACTAAACCCTTCTACTGTGCTCTACTGTACTAAACTATATTCTACTGTACTAAACCCTTCTAATGTGCTCTACTTTACTAAACTCTATTCTACTGTGCTCTACTGTACTAAACTCTTCTACTGTGCTACTGTACTAAACTCTATTCTACTGTGCTCTACTGTACTAAACTAAACTGTACTAAACTATTCTACTGTGCTCTACTGTACTAAACTCTATTCTACTGTGCTCTACTGTACTAAACTCTATTCTACTGTGCTCTACTGTACTAAACTCTATTCTACTGTGCTCTACTGTACTAAACTCTATTCTACTGTGCTCTACTGTACTAAACTCTATTCTACTGTGCTCTACTGTGCTCTACTGTACTAAACTCTATTCTACTGTACTGTACTAAACTCTATTCTACTGTGCTCTACTGTACTAAACTCTATTCTACTGTGCTCTACTGTACTAAACTATTCTATTCTACTGTACTAAACTCTATTCTACTGTGCTCTACTGTACTAAACTCTATTCTACTGTGCTCTACTGTACTAAACTCTATTCTACTGTGCTCTACTGTACTAAACTCTATTACTGTGCTCTACTGTACTAAACTATTCCACTGTGCTCTACTGTACTAAACTCTATTCTACTGTGCTCTACTGTACTAAACTCTATTCTACTGTGCTCTACTGTACTAAACTCTATTCTACTGTGCTCTACTGTACTAAACTCTATTCTACTGTGCTCTACTGTACTAAACTATTCTTTCTACTGTGCTCTACTGTACTAACTCTATTCTACTGTTCTACTGTACTAAACTCTATTCTACTGTGCTCTACTGTACTAAACTCTATTCTACTGTGCTCTACTGTACTAAACTCTACTTCTACTGTGCTCTGTGCTCTATCTCTACTGTACTAAACTCTATTCTACTGTGCTCTACTGTACTAAACTCTTCTACTGTGTCTACTGTACTAAACTCTATTCTACTGTGCTCTACTGTACTAAACTCTTCTAACTGTACTAAACTCTACTGTTTTCTACTGTACTAAACTATATTCTACTGTGCTCTACTGTACTAAACCCTTCTACTGTGCTCTACTGTACTAAACTATATTCTACTGTACTAAACTCTATTCTACTGTCCTAAACTCTATTCTACTGTCCTCTACTGTACTAAACTCTATTCTACTGTACTAAACTCTATTCTACAGTGCTCTACTGTACTAAACTCTATTCTACAGTGCTCTACTGTACTAAACTATATTCTACAGTGCTCTACTGTACTAAACTCTTCTACTGTCCTCTACTGTACTAAACTCTCCTACTGTCCTCTACTGTACTAAACTCTTCTACTGTGCTCTACTGTACTAAACTCTATTCTACTGTGCTCTACTGTACTAAACTCTATTCTACTGTGCTCTACTGTACTAAACTCTTCTACTGTGCTCTACTGTACTAAACTCTATTCTACTGTGCTCTACTGTACTAAACTCTATTCTACTGTGCTCTACTGTACTAAACTCTATTCTACTGTGCTCTACTGTACTAAAATTCTACTACTGTGCTCTACTGTACTAAACTATTCCACTGTGCTCTACTGTACTAAACTACTTCTACTGTACTAAACTCTATTCTACTGTGCTCTACTGTACTAAACTCTATTCTACTGTGCTCTACTGTACTAAACTCTATTCTACTGTGCTCTACTGTACTAAACTCTATTCTACTGTGCTCTACTGTACTAAACTATTCTACTGTGCTCTACTGTACTAAACTCTATTCTACTGTGCTCTACTGTACTAAACTATTCTACTGTGCTACTGTACTAAACTTTCTACTGTTCTACTGTACTAAACTCTATTCTACTGTGCTCTACTGTACTAAACTCTATTCTACTGTGCTCTACTGTACTAAACTCTATTCTACTGTGCTCTACTGTACTAAACTCTATTCTACTGTACTAAACTCTATTCTACTGTGCTCTACTGTACTAAACTCTATTCTACAGTGCTCTACTGTACTAAACTCTATTCTACAGTGCTCTACTGTACTAAACTCTATTCTACTGTGCTCTACTGTACTAAACTCTCTACTGTGCTCTACTGTACTCTATTCTACTGTGCTCTACTGTACTAAACTCTCTTCTACTGTGCTCTGCTGTACTAAACTCTATTCTACTGTACTAAACTCTATTCTACTGTGCTCTACTGTACTAAAACTGTACTAAATTCTTCTACTTTCTGTACTAAACTCTATACTACTGTGCTCTACTGTACTAAACTCTTCTACTGTGCTCTACTGTACTAAACTCTTCTACTGTACTAAACTATATTCTACTGTTCTCTACTGTACTAAACCCTTCTACTGTACTAAACTCTATTCTACTGTACTAAATCCTTCTACTGTGCTCTACTGTACTAAACTCTATTCTACTGTGCTCTACTGTACTAAACTCTATTCTACTGTGCTCTACTGTACTAAACTCTATTCTACTGTGCTCTACTGTACTAAACTCTATTCTACTGTGCTCTACTGTACTAAACTCTTCTACTGTGCGCTGCTGTACTAAACTCTATTCTACTGTGCTCTACTGTACTAAACTCTTCTACTGTGCTCTACTGTACTAAACTCTCTGTACTGTGCTACTGTACTAAACTAAACTGTACTAAATTATTCTACTGTGCTCTACTGTACTAAACTCTATTCTACTGTACTAAACTCTATTCTACTACTGTACTAAACTATTCTACTGTTCTACTGTACTAAACTCTTCTGTGCTCTATTGTACTAAACTCTTCTACTGTGCTCTACTGTACTAAACTCTACTGTTCTACTGTACTAAACTCTATTCTACTGTGCTCTAAACTCTATTCTACTGTGCTCTACTGTACTAAACTCTATTCTACTGTGCTCTACTGTACTAAACTATTCTACTGTTCTACTGTACTAAACTCTATTCTACTGTGCTCTACTGTACTAAACTCTGTTCTACTGTGCTCTACTGTACTAAACTAACTCTTCTACTGTGCTCTACTGTACTAAACTCTTCTACTGTGCTCTACTGTACTAAACTCTATTCTACTGTGCTCTACTGTACTAAACTCTATTCTACTGTGCTCTACTGTACTAAACTCTATTCTACTGTGCTCTACTGTACTAAACTCTATTCTACTGTGCTCTACTGTAAACTCTTCTAAACTAAACTCTATTCTACTGTGCTCTACTGTACTAAAAACTCTGTACTAAACTCTATTCTACTGTGCTCTACTGTACTAAACTCTATTCTACTGTGCTCTACTGTAAACTCTATTCCACTGTGCTCTACTGTACTAAACTATTCCACTGTGCTCTACTGTACTAAACTCTATTCTACTGTGCTCTACTGTACTAAACTCTTCTACTGTGCTCTACTGTACTAAACTCTTCTACTGTGCTCTACTGTACTAAACTCTATTCTACTGTGCTCTACTGTACTAAACTCTATTCTACTGTGCTCTACTGTACTAAACTCTATTCTACTGTGCTCTACTGTACTAAACTCTCTTCTACTGTGCTCTGCTGTACTAAACTCTATTCTACTGTACTAAACCCTTCTACTGTGCTCTACTGTACTAAACTACTGTGTTCTACTGTGCTCTACTGTACTAAACTCTATTCTACTGTGCTCTACTGTACTAAACTGCTGTACTTCTACTGTGCTCTACTGTACTAAACTAAACTACTATTCTACTGTACTAAACTCTATTCTACTGTGCTCTACTGTACTAAACTACCAAACTCTATTCTACTGTGCTCTACTGTACTAAACTCTATTCTACTGTGCTCTACTGTACTAAACTCTTCTACTGTGCTCTACTGTACTAAACTCTATTCTACTGTGCTCTACTGTACTAAACTCTATTCTACTGTGCTCTACTGTACTAAACTCTATTCTACTGTGCTCTACTGTACTAAACTATATTCTACTGTGCTTCTACTGTGCTACTGTACTAAACTCTATTCTACTGTGCTCTACTGTACTAAACTCTATTCTACTGTGCTCTGTGCTCTGCTGTACTAAACTATTCTACTGTGCTCTACTGTACTAAACTCTGTATTCTACTGTAAACTCTTCTACTGTGCTCTACTGTACTAAACTTCTATTCTACTGTGCTCTACTGTACTGTAAACTATTCTATTCTACTGTGCTCTACTGTACTAAACTATAAACTAAAAACTCTATTCTACTGCTCTACTGTACTAAATTCTTCTACTGTCTACTGTACTGTACTAAACTCATTCCACTGTTCTACTACTGTACTGTACTAAACTCTCTTCTACTGTGCTCTACTGTACTAAAAACTGTACTAAACTCTATTCTACTGTGCTAAACTCTATTCGTACTGTACTAAATTCTACTGTGCTCTACTGTACTAAACTCTTATTTGACTGTCTACTGTACTAAAGTCTATTCTACAGTGCTCTACTGTACTAAACTCTATTCTACTGTGCTCTACTGTACTAAACTCTTCTACTGCTCTACTGTACTAAACTCTATTCTACTGTTCTCTACTGTACTAAACTCTATTCTACTGTGCTCTACTGTACTAAACTCTATTCTACTGTGCTCTACTGTACTAAAC
>NC_056438.1:40639235-40706014 GCF_018296145.1 Oncorhynchus tshawytscha | reverse complement strand
GCGTTGATGCAGCTCTGGAAGCGTTGACGGTAGGTTTCCGGTGAGATGTCAAACTTCACCAGCAGCGCTTCCTTCAAGCCACTTGTAGACATTGGCCAGCCCCTCATCCATTGCTGTGTAAGCCTCTAAGGCCTGCCCGTGAGCAATGGGACAAGCCCTGCAGGCCCACTCTACCTCAGGCCACTGCCACGTCTTAGCCATGCGCTCAAACCTCAGCAGGTAGTTTTCAATGTCCTCCCCCTGCTGGTATGGGGCATCTTTGGCTCCTTCCTCCAGGAATGCTGGAAGATGGACGTTAACACTGCTGGACTGGTCTCCTGGTGCTGGCCTCATTACTGCTTGGGGTGCCTGCTGTGGAGTTGAAGTCCCTGCTGCATCGAGCCTTTGTCGTCCTGGTGTTGGAAGACCCAATCTTGGGCTCTCACTGACGAGTTCCGCCTGGTGGGGAGCTGTGAGGATAGATTGGCGTAGGCCACGTAACTCCTGCTTGAGGTCTTCGTCCCTCCTCTCAGGCAGGTGAAAAGTTGCTGAAAAAGGGTTACCATGGTTGGGTGTGGTTCTGGTCCCCCAACTGCTCCTTCAGTCAGCAGCTCACCCAGTTCTGGTTGTCTTTGGCCCCGCGGTCGGGCTCCTAGTTTCTCATACTTGACCTCTTCTTCACCAGACGATTCCATGGTATTCCACCCGGTTCAACTTCAGGTACCTTTTCTGACAGTTGATGCTGTTGCTGAGAACGCAATCCTGTACGCATTCCTTTACCTCTCTTGTTGGAATTCACTGATTTGCGGTACGCCATCCCACCACTGCCACCATATGTCACGTAGAGTAGGCCAGATGGCTAAACTGGTTATATAACCTAACCTCTATAAAAATAAAAAGATGGCGGAACCGCAAAAGTTCTTCTGTGCAAAGGTGTTTATTTACAAGTGATTCCGGAACAGAAAATAACAGTACTGCCATCAACGTCTACCTTATGGGACAGCTTAACAACAATGCTGCCCCATCCACAGCTCAATCCAAAAAAATCCCCCTTAGAGACTGGAGAGAGGCTCCTTTTGTAGGGCTAGCCCCTCCCCTCAGAACAATTAACCCTAATTAATTAATCAATTAACAATACAAACCTACATTTTCCATGAACTAAACATACTAAAGGATATACATTGCAACACGGTTTTAAACAATATCACAACATAACATTTACAACATTACATCACTACTGACAATATCTTTCAATATGCCCATATGCATTAATGAGCCATTTGGGACAGGCACTATAAAGCCAACCCAATTCCCTTAGCTCGGGTCCTTTTCCAGCATACCCAGAAGCTACAGAGAAGGAGAGAGGAACAGAACAAACAAACAATGCGCTCATCCACAACATTGATAAGTATAATAATTATTGTATCTCTCAAATATGAACATTGACAAGTGTGAAATGCATGCACCAAGACAGAAGTTAAATTGTGTGTCGACCCACATTGTTAACTTATGGTATAATGGCGCAGGGAGGAGTGATGAATATGTGTGTGCGTTAAAGAACCAAATGCTGCCCACGGCCAGTGACAGACTTCTACGTCACAGGGTATATGTATGCCCGCGGGCCTCTTGCCTAAACACTCCCTAGGTGCCTTCCCCTTCCCCCCTGGGAACAAATGAAACAGAATATTAAACAATTTCACAAACAAACTAAGAGACAAAGGACATCAAATAAGTTCTATCTGAGCAACAAACTCACAAAACATACCAACTCTCAGCAATGAACTCCCAGCAAAATCAACCTCTAGCAAAATCTCTCTAGCATAATCTCTACAATGACCTCCCAGCAAATCTCTCTAGCAAATCTACCTCCAGCAAAATCCTCTACAAAAAGAAAAAGATCTCCTGAACAGAACACTGGCTTTTATATAGCTTCTGAAGGAATGGGTAGTGGAGACAGCTGTGTCTTGACGAGGGGCGGGGTCAGCTCTCCAATTAGCCCTGGAGTCGACCAATCAGCTGCTTGAGGGATTTCAGGAAGCCATTTCCTGAAATAAACACATGCAAATACACAAACTACAACACATAATCTGGGGAGCATGAACACGCCCACCACAAAAATAGCAAACCTAGTTTAGCAATAATAAATGCCAACGTATCCCCAGTTAGTAAACCCGTGATGGCGTCAGCAACTACATTCGAGCCCTTCACATGCCATCTGTACATTATATCTTTGCACAATCAGAGCCCACCGCATAAAGGCGGCGGTTCTGGTTGTACATTTGTTTCAAGAACACCAACGGATTATGGTCTGTGAAGACCACTACAGGCAAGGCACTGGAGCCCACATATACCTCAAAGAACTGTAAGGCAAGCAATAAAGCCAGCGTCTCTTGTTCGAAATTTAGAGTACCTTGACTGACAGAGTTGAACTTACGGGAGAAGAAACTGACGGGCCGATCCACTCCGTCTTCATCTTCCTGTAAGAGAACCGCACCCACCCCCATAATACTAGCATCTACCTCCAACTTAAAAGGTTTGTCAAAGTTGGGGGCAGCTTAACACTGGGGCACTACAAAGTAGCGCTTTAGCGGACTCAAAACGTAGTTACAGTCCTTGGACCACTTGAATGGTACCTTGGGACTAAGCAGAGATGAAAGGGGGCTACTACCGTCGAAATTCTTACAGAATGTACGATAGTACCCTACCATCCCTAGGAATCTGCGCAACTGGCGGCGAGTAGTGGGAGCAGGAAAGGCAACAATTGCTTCCACTTTGCCAGTTACTGGGCGCACTTGACCTCGTCCCACTTGTTTCCCTAAGTAAGTCACTGTAGCCTTCCCAAACTCACACTTGGCCAAATTGAGGGTTAAGAAGCCTTCTCAGCCGCTGAAACACACTTTTCAAAGTGGAGAGATGATCAGACCAATGAAACGAATGAATCACCACATCGTCAAGGTACGCAGTACAATTTGGCTTCAAACACAATGTTAACTAGCCGCTGAAAAGTAGCAGGTGCATTACACATGCCAAGGGCATCAGTGTATTGTACAAAGTTATCTGGCGTAACAAAGCCGTATGTCAGAAGCTCGAGGAGTCAGAGGCACCTGCCAATAACCTTTTAACAAATCTAACTTACAACGTAAGCAACCAGAGCCTATTCTATCCAATATAGTCATCTAAGCGAGGTAGAGGAAAAGAATGGGACTTTGTAACTGCATTTACGCGGCAGTCCGTACATAAGCAGGACGTGCCGTCAGGCTTAGGAACAAGAATACATGGAGAACTCCAGGAGCTGTTACTGGGTTTGCCATGTCATTCTGTAATAAATAGCTACCTCACTTTTCATTACCTCTTTCTTAGCATTAACCCGGTACGGATGCTGACGTATAGGAACAGCGTTCCCCACATCCACATCATGTTCCAAGATGGATGTGCGACTTGGAATGTCCTGAAACACACTGAAAACTGTTTATCAATAGGATAAGATCCTTAGTTTGATCATTATCCAAATGTTCCATTTGAAGGTAACTTCTTCAGCATCTCTGAATTACATAGGCGTTCACCTTGCTGTAATGTATGGCGTAACTCCAACCGTCCTCTTATCCTCATCTGGAGTCCCAGCCAGTCTTCAGCACCACCCGCAGCCACACTGGAGGCCGGCGGGCTGGACCGGCTTACCTGAGGAGCTGTCGGAGAATCACGCACATAATATGTTTCAGCATGTTAACATGACACACACGGAAGAACGCCTTCGATCTGGTGTCTTTATCACATAATTAGTGTCATTGAGTTTCTTTTCCACCAGATATGGTCCAGAAAAACGTGCTGACAGATGAGCCAGGGATTGGCAACAAAACTAAAACTTGATCCCCTGTAGTGCAAATGAACGGCCAACAGCCTTTTTGTCATAATGCAACTTCATGCGTTTTTGAAAGTCGAGGAAGACTTTTGGGCTAACGCATGCGGCGTGCAATCTCTCCCGCATCTTACTGACATAATCAACACATTTTTAGGGGCGCTACTGGGTGTAGATAAGATATGCTCCTTCAAAACTTTCAGCGGACCGTGAGAATAATGTCCAAACACAAGGTCAGCAGGGCTGAACCCTAAGGACTCTTGTATCGTTTCCCTTATAGCAAATAGGACAAAGGGCACCCCCTCATCCCAATCAGTACTGGTATCCATACAATACTTGCGTAGCATTGCCTTCAGTGTCTGATGCCAGCGTTCTAGAAGGCCC
Source organism: Oncorhynchus tshawytscha (assembly GCF_018296145.1). Taxonomy (NCBI): domain Eukaryota; kingdom Metazoa; phylum Chordata; class Actinopteri; order Salmoniformes; family Salmonidae; genus Oncorhynchus; species Oncorhynchus tshawytscha. The sequence continues at coordinate 40,701,795 of NC_056438.1, read as the reverse complement.
CTTGACTCTCTGGATGAGTACGGACTGGAGACCTGATGGGAAATACACAATGTCTTTAACACATTTGAAAACAGTTTAGACATGAAGTTGGATCCCTGATCAGTTTGGATTACTTTAGGGAGTCCAAACGTGAGAAGAACTTCACCAGTGCCTTCACCACAGTCTTAGCCGTTATAGTACGGAGGAGAATGGCCTCTGGGTATCGAGTAGCTTTTCGTACATTAGTAGGAACTGGTTACCTGACCTGGTTTTCGGCAATGGACCTACACAATCAATTATCACTCTTCAAACGGTTCCCCTACCCACAGGAATCGGGAGAGTAAGAGCGCTCGTGGAACTGTTTGATTCACTTTTTCCCAGTGAGTTGACATATGTAGCATGTTTTACAAAATTAGACCGTCAGACTTCAAACCAGAAGAAATGACGAAGGACCGGTTACCATAGGTCTTTGTGATCCCCAAGTGTCGAACCACGCCTGGTCATGGGCGAGTGACAGCACCTGCTGCCGGAGCGGTGTAAAGGAACAACCACTTGACACACTTCCTCCAGTCATTAATGGTGTCATGAGATGCCCATTTACGCATCAAAACTCCTGCTTCCATAAAGTAGACAGTCTCTCTAGTTTTAGCTTCCTCAATGCAAATTACCGAAGCAAAACACTTGCGAAACTGGTGTCTTCTTTTGACATTCAATCACCTTCTCAGGGGTGACAGACAAATGAATGTCATGTGGCAGGAGCCCGATTTCGTTTTCCCCTGCCTTAGTTTTTACGGGGTAAAAACTCGACAGCTCTGGGGAAGGAAAACTCAGTGCATTGTCTTCTACCTCAACATTCTCAAAAATAGAACTAGCCAAATCCACCACCACATCTCCAGCTTGCAAGATTGTGCCCTCGTTAACACACAAGCAGGAAAAACATGTGGAAATGCTTGAACCAATTTCTCATCTGTAGTTCTGATTTCTGGGTTGTCTACTACCTCTAACACAGGAGTGACATTACCACCAGCAATATCATTCCCTAGTAGCAATTTTACTCCTGATACTGGCAGTGTAGACACTACACCAACACGGAAACGTCCTGATAACAAGTCTGACACTAAGTGGACCCAGTGTAATGGTACAGGTACGGTTTTTGTCTCTATCCCCTGTAATATGACATGTGAGCCACAATACGTTTCAGGAGACCAGGGTAAAGCATCAGTAATGATTACTGACTGCGCCCTGGTGTCACGTAGGATTTGGATAGGCTTTTGATCAGTTGGTTCTCCTGTTAAGGAAACATAACCGGCAGAGATAAACGGAGCATAGACAGGATCCGGTTTCTCAAATGCTGAATCAACAACTCAATCCAATGGAAGATCCAAAGACTTGACTAAACCCAAACCTTTTATTTTTGGGGACGGTGACAGGGACTGTTTCGGTTTATTTTCAAAACTGGGCAGTCCGCAATCACGTGACCCTTTTGGTGACAGTAATAACATTCACGGATTTCTTGAAAAGGCTTAGGGTTGTTAGAGGAAAGCGACCTGAACGAGGAACTGATGAGCGTAATCGTCCGGCCTTCAAAACATGGTGCACCAAAGACAGTCTTTGTGTCAAAGCGTGCTCATCTGCCAACACTGCTGCTTGGGCCAATGTCACCACTTTCTGTTCATTTAAATGAACTACAAGTCTATCTGGGAGGTTGCTTTTAAAGTCCTCCAACAGCATCAACTCCCGAATATCCCAGCAAAGGTGTTAGCTTTGCTGGCTGAACACCAACGACTAAACAGAGACTCTTTGTCCCTAGCAAATTCAACAAATGTACGGTGAGACGTTTTTGTGGTTCCTGAAGCGCCGCCTATAAGCTTCAGGCACCAACTCATAAGCCCGCAACATGATGAGTTTTAACTGTATCGTAATGTAAACTGTCTTCCAGGAGAGAGCAGCTACTACTTCCCTGGGCTTTCCCAGACAATTTACATTGTAACAGAGACGGCCAAACCTCGAGTGGCCAATGCAGCGCAGCGACCCACCCACGCTCAACACCAGAAAATAAGAATCAACTTCCGACTCTCGGAATGGAGGACAATCTATGTTTTTACTCACATCCAGAAGTGGGCTTGATGATGAGCAGCTTGTGGAGTCGCACTGGAGCCAGCATAGCTCCAGGAAAACTGTCTACAATGTTCATTTCATCTCAAATAGACAGCACAGCAAAAATTGGACATCCAGAGTGCATCAAACATGTTAGAACTGGAAACTTATCTTATGGCCAATGGACACTGTCCATTAGCAATATATTACAATGGGCATTTACCATCACGAATTGGACATCTTGTTACATTGCTGAAATGCCCAGTTGTCTAGCTCACTCGGGATGGCCTAGCAGTGACAGTGATTCCTCTTCCTCGCTTGTTGGTGTTGATTTTAGCCTGTCCATTTTGTGATGCTAACTCCCTGTTTAAACATATTGGCAATTGACACTGTCCATTTCCAATATAACAATTATCCTAACTTATGGACAAACATCATAAAGAAAATTACAGAAATCACACTGGCTAGTTTCGGAGCTCTTTTTTCTCAAATTTAAACATTTTTTTTAACCATCACGAATTGTCACTTAAACTACGATAGATAAATTGCTTGTTCTATTTTTCCTTACACTGTAGGTTTATGGACTTTGACATGCAGCAGTAAAATTTGCCTTTAATCCCAGACAATTCAAATTCAACCTTTATTCCCAGAAAATGTGCATTAACACAAAGAGCGTGTGGCCTCAACGCCATCATTTTGCTAGGCAAAACAAATATTTGGACGTCCCTCAGCTCAGCCAGTTCCAATTGTGCACCTCTACCATGGCAGTGCCACTACATAACCGTTTCAAGGATTTATTCAATCTAAATGAGTCTACTGGAGAATCTAGGAATATTCCTTTCCTACCATGCATCACCCTCACAAAGGGATATTTTAAAGCCCTTCAAGCAATTCATCACTCTGAAAATGTAGATTGTTCTGCAGTTAATTATTCTTCCCCAGCAGGCACGGTCAGACAGGTGAACAAATTGATGGCCTTTTACCAAACCCTCTTCTCCTATCCCACAGACTCTGGCAAAGGTAAAACTTAACACCATTAAGTGGATGGAGAATAATATGCCCATTTTGAGGGAGCATTATGATGGGGTCATTGCTTTATCCATTCAGAATGCTTTAACCTGCAACCGAAAAGCTTTTCATAAGGCTGTGATGTGGGTAAAGGCCAGATACAAACACAAACGTTCACCTTCCTCAGTAGTTAGTCTAAAAAACATGCTGTAAAAAGCAATTGACCCACATGCTTCTAATAATCTGATACCTTCCCCTCAGGCCCCTTCCAGCTATGCTGCTGCAGTGACCAGCAAGCCATTTACTGGCAGGGTCTTAAAACCAGTTAGAGATAGGGGGCAGTATTTCCACTTTGGATGAATTGCGTGCCCATAGTGAACTGCATCAAAATCTGTCCTAAATTGCTAATATATGCATATTATTATTCATATTGGATAGAAAACACTCTGAAGTTTCTAAAACCGTTTGAATTATGTATTTGAGTATAACAGAACTCACAGAGCAGGCAATCTTCCAAACAAGTTTTGAAATCCTAAAAGTTGGGGCAACTTTGACGTCATCGCCCCCTCCCTTCCCAACAAGTTATGGATCTGGAAACACTTCCTACATCTTCCACTAGATGTCCTCATTCAGTAGAAAGTGTAGAAAGCATTTGCTGTGAACTTTGACCTAATGGGAAGGAAAGTAGTCGGTGTCGCAAAAGAATGCCATTTTGTTGTGGCGCAGTCTTTGAGTGCTACGGCTGTTCCAATCAGCCCCAGATGAAAACGAATGATCCGGTTGGAATACTATTGGATATATATGATTATAACATCCTGAAGATTGATTCTGCACTTAGTTTGACCAGTTTCTTCGACCTGTAATATGTCTTCTGGAAGTTTTGATGCAAAGTTATCCTGGACCAGAAGTCATTTTTTGGGCAGGTGAGCTGAAAGTGATAGCAAATGCTGCTACTTGGACACTAGAATTGAACATTATGAAACAAAATGATTTATTGTTGAACTAGGACTCCTTGCACTACATTCTGATGAAAGATCATCAAAGGTAAGGGAATATTTATGTTGTAATTTTGTATTTCTGTTGACTCCAACATGGCGGAGAAATATTGTTACGTCTGAGCGCCGTCTCAGATTATTGCAATGTTAGGCTTTTTCCGTAACGTTAAAAAGAAATGTGACACAGCGGTTGCATTAAGAACCAGTGTATCTTTAATTATATGTAGAACATGTATCTTTAGTCAAAGTTTATGATGAGTATTTCTGTTATCTGGCGTAGCTTTCTATAATTCCTCCGGATATTTTGGAGGATTTTCTGAACATGGTGTCAATGTAAACCGAGATTTATGGATATAAATGCATATTATCGAACAAAACATAAATGTACTGTGTAACATGTCATATGACTGTCATCTGATGAAGATTTTCAAAAGGTTAGTGATTGATTTTTTTTTTATCCTGCTTTTGTGATTTTTATCTTTTGCTGGAAAAAATGGCTACGTTTTTTATTTGGTTTGGTGGTGGTCTAACATAAATATATGTTGTGTTTTCGCCGTAAAACATTTAAAAAAATTGACACGCTGGGTAGATGAACAAGGTGTTTATCTTTCATTTGAGGTATTGGACTTGTTAATGTGTGGAGGGTAAATATTTAGAAAGAATATTTTTGCATTCCCTGCGCCACCTTTTCAGCTGAACGGGGGGTGGAGTTCCCGTAGGGGAACCCCTCGCCTCAACAGGTTTTAATGGGAGCTCAGGCTCACAATGACTCTGTAACATGCAGGAACACTCCAGGGGGCCCTAGCGACACCTCTGTAAGGAATACCAGGTCCTCTGTAACCCTGTAGACCAACAGATACACCCCAGCCTGACTACCAACAGCAACACCACAGGGTTTGTCGGAGGTAACAGAGAAGGGAGGTTCAGGTGGAAGTTTATGCTGGGCCTACTTCCCCTCGCAGAGCTGGTACCTTGATTAGGTCACCTATTAACAAATGATCTCCCCTGATGTTGGGCACTTGTCTCACCCATCAGAAATGAGGTATTGCTAAGAGCAGAAGGACTAGCCTGAGACTTACCCCAATAACAAAGAAGAGCACAGTGGTACTAAACCCCCAACTTCAGCAGCCAAGACACAATTTGGCTGTGTCTAAATCCCCAGCCGTGACCATCCCAGGTAGAGAGCCCTCCAACTCAGTTCTAACAGTAGAAGCATCTGAGATGGAACAATGGAAATAGTTTACAGCTACCATTGAGTAATGTAGCTGTTCTGGTGGATAACATGGTCTCATCTAACTCTGCCACAGGTTCATAGCCAGACATCCACCAGAATACGGTAGCCATGGAAAACTCAAAGGACACTGGATCTTGGAATGAACCAATATCTGAATCCACAAAAAGGGAAAAAGTTCTCTACCCCACATATCATTCTAGCACTGAAATAAATACATTGGAGTATTGATATAACAACGCCTGTGGTTTTCATTGGGTATTCCAACCTTGCTCACATTCCTAGTTTTCACTGACACTAACATACAGATAGATAGTTTCCCTGGAGCAACTTTCAGACATATTGCAGGAGTGATAGGCAAGCTGGAGCCCCAGCTGGACACACAGAAGGTTATTCTATCAGTGGGTCTTGTTAATGGTCTGAATCAGCAGTAGCTGATTGCAGTCAAACGGTTACAACAGCTACTGAATAGAACAGTTTAAGTTTTATGTTCCCATCATACATTTTTCTGGTGAGCTTCCGTGGGAAAAGCAGTTGGTACTGAACCAACTGAATAAGCATTTCCAGAATAATTGTACAGAACTTTTGGATCTGAGCAAACTTAGATTCCACACAGTGCAGTACGATCCAGTACATTGGAGACCAGTAAATATTTTAAACTACTGGCTAGACCAATTCAACTATTAACAGGGGAAGAGTGTACCAGTGTTACTCCCCAAAACTCAAATGTCCTTAATTAACTAATCAGTTACATTTAGACTTACAGTGGCAGAACAGACACTTCTGGAGGAGGGACTCATGTTTATCCCTACACCCGCTAAGATCGATAGCATGGAGCTCAGGACTTATCATAGGAAATAAAAACTAGTTGATCATTTTAATTATAATACTGATAATCAAAGATTAACATTTATTAGTCTTTCCCATTGGGAATGTAAGCTACAACCAGTGTCTCATACAATGCAGACCTTAATTCAAAAGGACTCCACTTTTTAAAATAAATGTAGGTTGCATGTAGCAGAGACAGATAATCTTACAAAACAGGTAAAGCCTTAAATTCATTAACCAAGAATTCTAACAGTTATAAAACCAGCGGATAAAGGATACAAAACATGGTTAATGGATAAAACTCAGTACCTCAGAGGCTAAAAGACAATTGAGTAATTTTAAACATTATAGATCACTGACTCATTCATTGCAGCAGGAGACTCAGACTCATGAGATCATAGGGGAACTTTATGAGAACAACTACATTACTGACAAACAACTATTTTATTTATATGGACCAGACAGCCCACGCTCTAGACAACTTTATTTACTACCTAAAATCCATAAAACTCCTTGAGACTTGGATAATCCCCTCTGAGGTTCCATGTAGTCGGCTGATTGTGTCTCTGAATCTTATAGAATAGCTGAGTACTTAGATCATTTTATAAATCCTCTGTCACGGAAACATCCAAGCTTTATTAAAAGACACGTATGAATTTGTGACAAAACTTAGAGAACTTTGTGTCACGAATCCCGCCGAAGATGGTGCCTCTTCCTGTTAGGGCGGCGCTCGGCGGTCGTCGTCGCTGGCCTACTAGCTGCCACCGATCCCCTTTTTTCTGTTTAATTTAGTTATGTCTGATTAGTTGCACCTGTTTTGTGTTTAGGTTGTGATTGTGGGCTATTTAAACCCAGTAAGCCCGCCAGCTTTTGTGCGGGCTTGTTTCTCTGTTCGTTTTGTGGATGCGATATTTTCTGTATTTCTCCGGAGTGTTTGTGTCCTGTTTTTGGGCCGGTCATTGTATGCGCCTGGTGTTTTGGCGTGACCTACTTTTCTCCGGCATAAATACATTTGTCCTTTACCCTCTGCTCTCTGCGCCTGACTCCGCACCCACTACTCCTAGAAGTCGTAACACTTTGTGTGCCTCAATAAGCGTTTTTTCTCAATTGATATTCACTCTTTGTATACCAACATTGACACCAACTTGGGTCTTAGAGCAATTTTTTTTAAATCTTAGATATCTAGACACAGATAGATCGAATGAGGCATTATTACAATTACTAGAACTTACTAGAACCTTACTAGAACCTACAATTACTAGAACTTACTAGAATTACTAGAACCTACTTTAAATTCAACTCTAATCATTTTCTTCAAATTCATGGCACAGCTATGGGGAAGAAGTTTGCCCCGTCATATGCCCATATTTATATGGCCGAAAGGGAACAAATTAGTCTTCTCTAAATGCATAAATCTTCCGATCTTGTATCTACGATATTTAGATGACATATTTGGGATATGGACACATTCCCTCTCAGAATGTATTGAATTTGTGCAGATTTCAAATACATATCCATCAATTACTGCCACACCCTGACCTTAGAGAGCCTTTTTATTTCTCTATTTGGTTAGGTCGGGTGTGAATTGGGTGGCCATTCTAGTTTTTCTATTTCTTTGTTGGCCGAGTATGGTTCCCAATCAGAGGCAGCTGTCTATTGTTGTCTCTGATTGGGGATCATACTTAGAAAGCCTTTTTTCCACATTTAGTTTGTGGGATCTTGTTTGTGTGTGGTTGCTTTCTACACTGCATGTAGCTTTATGCTCGTTTTTGTATTTTTTTTTTGGTGTCATTGAAATAAAATAAAAATGTACGCCTACCATGCTGCACCTTGGTCTGCTCATTTCAGCATATGTGACAATTACAATTAAACATAATGTTCAGCCGGAATGAATAGATTTTTTGGACAGTTTTTTTTGTAGAGGGTAATGATAACATGAAATAATTAGCAACAATGGTTTATTTCAAACCTACGGACACTCATGCCCTCTTACACAAATCTAGCTTTCATCCAAAACACACATACAGAGGATTGATAAAGTCACAGCTTATCAGATTTCACAGGGTTTTTATACAGGAAAACCATGTGAAGGGGCCTATAGGAATTATCTTGAAGGCTCTTAGGCCTAGAGGGAATTCCAAACGTTTCCTCCGCACCATACGAGCAGAGGTGGACACTGTGTTTGGGACTGAACCTGTATATGAGGGGATCAGTAATGATGTTAATGTTAAGGCGAGGATGCCCCATGTGGGCTTTAGAATGGTCAAAGAAAGTCTTGGAGCAATGGGCCATCGTGTACAATGAAGAAGAGTTAGGGAGTATTTGAAGCGTGTAGACAGAATGATCCAGCTTCTGTCACGGTTGATTTGCTCCTCTTAGTCTGAAGAGGAGGTGTAGCAGGGATCGGACCAAAATGCAGCGTAGTAAGTGTCAATCGTAGATTTGAATGAATAAACCGAAACAGTACAAAACAATAAACGAAACATGAAAAACCGAAAAAGTACAGTGTGGTGAAACAAACACAGACATGGAAACAGAGTACCCACAGAATATGGCCAAAAACACATACAACACCCATGTCACACCCTGACCTAACCAAAATAACAAGGAAAACAAAGAATACTAAGGTCAGGGTGTGACAGTACCCCCCCCCCCAAAGTTGCGGACTCCCGGCCGCACACCTAAACCTATAGGGGAGGGTCTGGGTGGGCGTATGTCCAGCTAGGGACTGAGGGGCAGCTAGGGACTGAGTGGTAGCTCTGGACTGAGGGGCAGCTCAGGACTGAAGGGCAGCTCCGGACTGAAGGGCATCTCCGGACTGGCTGACGACTCTGGCAGATCCTTGATGACTGACGACTCTGGCGGATCCTGACTGACTGGCGGATCCTGGCTGACTGCCGGCTCTGGCGGATCGGCCGCACTCCCGGCCGCACACCTAAACCTATAGGGGGTCTGTGTGGGCGTCTGTCCATGGTGGCGGCTCTGGCACTGGATGTGGACCCCACCACACCATAGTCTTTGTCCTCTTTAGTCTCCTCCTAGGAATGGCGACCCTCGCCGTCAACCTAGGATTGGCAACCATACTAAATGGCCCCACTGGACTGAGGGGCAGCTCGGGACTGAGGGGCAGCTCGGGACTGAGGGGCAGCTCGGGACTGAGGGGCAGTTCCGGACTGAGGGGCAGCTCCGGACTGAAGGGCAGCTAGGGACTGAGGGGCAGCTAGGGACTGAGGGGCAGCTCTGGACTGAGGGGCAGCTCAGGACTGAAGGGCAGCTCCGGACTGGCTGACGACTCTGGCAGATCCTGGCTGACTGGCGGATCCTGGCTGACTGGCGGCTCTGGCGGATCCTGGCTGACTGGCGGCTCCTTGCAGACTGTTCCTTGCAGACTGGTGGCTCTGGCGGGTCCTTGCAGACTGGCGGCTCCTTACAGACTGGCGGCTCTGGCGGTTCCTTGCAGACTGGCGGCTCTGGCGGCTCCTTGCATACTGGCGGCTCTGGCGGCTCTAGCAGCTCTGGAAAGGCAGGAGACTCTAGCAGCTCTGGTCAGGCAGGAGACTCTAGCAGCTCTGGACAGGCGGGAGACTCTAGCAGCTCTGGACAGATGGGAGGCTCTGGCAGTGCTGGAGAGGAGGAAGGCTCTGGCAGCGCTGGACAGGCGGGAACACCTGTAGGGCTGAGACGAAGAGACAGCCTGGTGCGGGGAGCTGCCACCGGAGGGCTGGTGCGTGGAGGTGGTACTGGGTAGACCGTACCGTGCAGGCGCACTGGAGCTCTTGAGCACCGAGCCTGCCCAACCTTACCTGGTTGAATGCTCCTGGTCGCCCTGCCAGTGCGGCGAGGTGGAATAGCCTGCACTGGGCTGTGCATGCGAACCGGGGACACCATGCGTAAGGCTGGTGCCATGTACGCCGGCCCAAGGAGACGCAATGGAGACCAGATGTGTAGAGCCGGCTTCATGGCACCTGGCTCGATGCCCACTCTAGCCCGGCCGATACGAGGAGCTGGTATGTACCGCACCGGGCTATGCACCCGCACTGGGGACACCGTGCGCTCCACAGCATAACACGGTGCCTGCCCGGTCTCTCTCGCCCTCCGGTAAGCACAGGAAGTTGGCGCAGGTCTCCTACCTGTCTTCGCCATACTTCCTGTGTGCCTCCCCCAATACATTTTTGGGGCTGACTCTCGGGCTTCCATCCACGCCGCCGTTCTGCCTCCTCTTACCAGCGCCTCTCCGCCTTCGCTGTCTCCAGCTCCTCTTTGTGGCGGCGATATTCTCCTGGCTGTGCCCAGGGTCCTTTCCCGTCTAGGATCTCCTCCCAAGTCCAATAGTCCTGATTGCGCTGCTCCTCCTGCCGCTGCCTGTCACCACGCTGCTTGGTCCTGTTTTGGTGGGTGATTCTTTCACGGCTGATTTCCTCCTCTTCGTCTGAAGAGTGTAGCAGGGATCGGACCAAAATGCACCCACAGAATATGGCTGCCTAAATATGGTTCCCAATCAGAGACAACGATAGACAGCTGCCTCTAAATGAGAACTAATATAGGCAACTATAGACATACAATATACCTAGAAAGGACACTGCACCACATAAACAGACAAAACCCCTAGACAAGACAAAACACATACAACACCTATGTCACCCTGACCTAACCAAAATAACAAGGAAAACAAAGAATACTAAGGTCAGGGTGTGACAGCTTCATTGCATTGCTCGGCAAAAATACTCTCCATCAAATCTAAGAAGTTATTTTTACTTTTTTATTCTTACTTATTCATAGACAAATCTTCAATGATGTATGAAATTGGAGTTGTTCTTCATCAACTGGTAATACATAAATAATGAAACAGGTTAAGAGGTTAAACATTTCACTTTCAATTCCGATACTTTTTCTCAAGATATAACAGGTATTTTCTATACAGATTGCATTATTCTCATCACCTAATGAACAACCACAATACCAGTCTCGTGTTAAGCTTTCTGTGCTGCATTGATGTATTCTGAAAATGACATTGCTGCTTTAGATTGAACGGTCATATCTACAAAAAAAGAAGCTATTTGCGAGCTGGTCAAGGGGTCAAAAATGTCGATATTGCTAGATGTTCACTGTCCGAGGAACAGGCCGTGGAAGCTTTATTGCTGGCAAATGTCCATGACCAGAGGTAATTAAACTGTTCTGTGTTCTTTTTCTCTCTTCCTCTCTGCCTGTCTTGTACATGGAACCTGTCTCACATGTACAGCTTAGAGAAAGAAGGCTACCTTGACCTGTCACTCTATCCACCTCTTCTGTGTGGGATATGTGTTCCTACCTCATCTGTGGGGAGATCTGCAGCATTTCACAGAGTGTTGGAATAATCACCCTTTAAGTACAGAGGGGAACCTGACACCTCACCATCTGTGGCATATCGGAATGCTCCAAAAACCTGTGCACATTTTTGATTTTGCCTTAGCACTACACAGCTGATTCAAATGAACAAGTCATCATCAAACTTCAGGTGATATTTATGTCTAATAATGACATTATCTTCTATTGTTTGTCCTCATGTGTCTGTTTTTCAGCATAAAGTACTCTGTAGCCACTTAGTGTACACACCAGGTGAGACCACACATAAGTCTCTCCTTCACTTCATCCCTCTCACCCTTCTCCCTAAATCCTATAGGTTACATCAGCTGTGTCGGTGAACCCCTCCCTCATCTGAACTGGCTGACACAGAGGGCACAGCATGATCATAGAAGAGAGGTCAGGTCAACAGGAAGTATTATTAAAGAGATGCTGTCACGTTCGTTGGAATGAATATCGGACCAAGGCGCAGCGGATGTTGAGTTCCACATTATTTAATAGAAAGTGAAACTAAGCAAAGACAAAAACAAATAAACAATAAACTAACAACGAACCGTGACAACAGAGATGCTATGTGCACTAACTCAAAACAATATCCCATAAACACAGGTGGGAAAAATAGCTAGTTAAATATGATTCCCAATTAGAGACAACGATTACCAGCTGCCTCTAATTGGGAATCATACACAATCACCAATATAGAAAAACAAACCTAGAACCCCACATAGAAAAAATAAACTAGACGAACCCCCCAGTCACGCCCTGACCTACTCTACCATAGAAAATAAGGACTCTCTATGGTCAGGACGTGACAGATGCTTTACATTGGAATACAGAGATGTAGTATTTCACCTCCATGTTAGAATAAAAAAACAAGGCTTAATCATGCTCTGTCTCTCGTCTGCAGGTATGTTTTGATGTGAGAGAGGAAGACAGTCCCGTCATCGCCACCTCACCCGCTCTTAAGATAACCTTTGGGCCAACTGGGGGCCCAAGGCTGGTTAGGAGACACTGCAATTGTGATGAACTGAGATAATATTAGGGTAGCACTGTAATTCATTAATCATATGCTGTCTGCCTCTGTTCTTACCTCTTTCCCTTTCTGTCTTCTACACCTCTCTCCCCACCTCGTCTTTCTTCCTCGTTTTATAATGCACACCATATGTGCATTAAAGTACAGATTGAACTTGTATTTACAATTTATCATAATTATAATGCACGTATTATGTATTTATAATACCTGGATAATGAACTTCTTTCAATAACGCGTTTCACATTCTCCACTGGTTGAAATTAAGTATCTCATTGAAATACTATCCGGTGTCCTCGAATTAATGCAGATAAAGGGAGTTAGATAGGTATAGTTTTTTGAAGTGTATAATTGTAATACATACATGCGGACACATGAATGGAGTTTGATACACCTGGCATTGGATATGACTGAAAAATAATGTCTCAGAGATTCATACCTGAACCACACCTTTATTTGCCAAGGAAGAGTACACGATCAGTGAATATATTCAATGTACAGACTACAATGTGGGGGGATCTCATGCGTGGTAATAACTACAGTTCATGTACATAGGACTTGCATCTTTGGTACCATAAAGTTGTTATATTTTACTCTATCCATAGTCTTCATTAATGCCATTCAGACTTGAAGTTGATATAACAACTATGATAGCTGATGTTCTTAGATTGGTATGAATATTAGTTCAGAACCTAACGTTTTGGGGTCCATACACACATCGGCTACATACTGTAGCTAGCTACAAATCCATAGGCATAGAGTTATTTTTATCATCCATTACACAATAAGTAATTACATAGTTAGCTAGCTATGTTACTTCACCTGCATTGCACGGAAAGATAAGCTTACACAAATTGTAGGAACGCGAAGCGAGGTGGCCGACAGAAGCGGTTAGATTACTTGTTGGTTATTACTGCGTTGTCGGGAACTAGAAGCACAAGCATTTTGCTATGCTCGCATTAACATCTGCTAACCATGTGTATGTGACAAATAAAATTTGATTTGATTTGTACATTCAATTTGCAGTAAATGCTTTAGCTAGCTAGATCCTTTACATCCACTGTTTCCCAAGATGACAGCCTAGTTTGCTGGTTTTCTCAGGAGTCCCTAAAACATTAAACAACACAAATTACAATGTCATACTGTTCTCATGTCATAACACCAGCTAGCTAGCTGGCTAATGTTAGCTAGTGATTTAAAACTACTTGCAGCCACCACGTACCTCTAGTGGTCCCAACCCCCCCTGCTCAACTGACACAGTGGCGCACAGAACGCAAAAATATTCTTAGAAATATTTAACCTCCACACATTAACAAGTCCAATAGCTCAAATGAAAGATAAACAACTTGTTTATCTAGCCAGCAAGTCAGATTTCTAAAATGTTTTACGGCGAAAACATAGCACATATTTATGTCAAACCACCACCGAAGACACACCGAAGACCAAGCTAATTTCCATAGCCAAATTCAACAAAATATGCAATCACCAAACGCAGGATTAAAAGAAAAATAATTTCACTAACCTTTTGAAATCTTCATCAGATGACAGTAATATAACATGTTACACAGTACATTTATGTTTTTTTCAATAATATGCTATATATATCCATAAATCTGTTTACAATGACGGCATGTTCAAAAAAATGCTACTCAAATGTCCGGAGAAATGACGATAGCTCCAGCATATGCCGTCAGCTAACATGGAATACACAACATAAACTTAGACTAAATATGCATGTTCTACATATATATAGAAAGATACACTTCTTCTAAATGCAATCGCTGTGTTACATTTATTTTTAACGTTATCGATTTCGTTCACTAGGCTATAATATGAGTCGGCGCTCAGGAATTAGCATTTTGGCTCCTCTACTTCGGAGTCCACAGAAACCCATAATAAACACATAAATATTCCCTTACCTTTGCTGTTCTTCCATCAGAAGACCTGGAAGGGTTTATACTTACCAAAAACAGCTTTAGTTTGGAAGTCTGTGTCTTTCGGTGATCAAACACGACACATTTCGGTTGAAATGCAGCCAAAAAGTCAAGTGGGTAAGCACCAAAACGTCGAAATTACATATTATATGTCGACTAAACTTCTCAAACTATGTTCAGAACACAGCGTTAGCATGTTATCTAGCTTCACAGCAATTCTCAGGACGATCAGAAACACACGAGTCGTTTAATCAATCTTGGAACAAAGACATCACCCGAGCAGAGCGCGCATGAGAGTAACCTGTTTTCTCGCGTGACCGAAAGGTTTCGGCCCGCCAAAACCCTCGTGAGCGCGCGATTCTCACAATGAGAAGCCCCATTGAAAGCAGACACCGCGCTGAAGAGATAGAAACTGTTCCCAGGACTGTAAGTGCTTGGGAAGGGTGGGGACGATGACGTCAAAGTTGGGCCAACTTTTATGATGACAAGAGAGAGTTTGGGAGAATGAGTGCCCTGAGAGTTCTGCTTTACATAGAGACATAATTTAAACGGTTTTAGAAGCTTTAGAGTGTTTTCTATTCAATAATCATTTTTATATGCATATATTAGCAATTTTTGACAGATTTTTTTTCTGTTTACTATGGGCACCCAATCACCCCAAAGGGGGCAGTAATCAGCCCTATCTTTAACAGGTTTTAACTTGCTAAATCGCGATTTTTGTAAATTAACTTTATGACAAATAAATATGCATAAAATATTGACATATTTCTCTCAATTGTACATTTTTAGCTTGACTCGTTATGACGTTATAATTGCTTACATTTACTTCCCCCGTAATGTTTTGTCAGCCATCTTTGTTAATTAAAGAAAGCCACCAGGGACGGATGGCTCGCATTTAATTTGTCATTGGAACCACTCGATATGGTCATATAAAAACCTTGGGAGCAAATGCATAATGAGTGCTCTAACTCCCCCTTGTGGTGGTCTGGAGCAATGAAGCCATGACGCTGGGTACTTCTAAATCCTGCGGTGTAAGCTCGCAACTTTTAAAGGAGGAACCACTGTAGGTATGCCTCTGTCCGGATGGGACAGGGCAGTGTGGTGGCGATTGCATTGTCTGTGGATCTATTGGGGTGATAAGCAAATTGAAGGGGGTCTAGGGTGGCAGGTATGGTGGAGGTGATATGATCCTTGACTTAAAACCTCTTATGGCTGCATCCCTTGTTCTCAATTTCCACCTGAAGACATACCCTTATCTAACTGCCTGTAGCTCAGCCCCAGAGGCAAGGATATGCATATTGTTGGTATCATTTGCATGGAAACATTCTGCAGTTTGTGGAAATGTTAATTGAATGTAGGAGAATATAACACAGTAGATCTGGTGGAAGAAAAGAGAAAGAAAGAGCATACGTTTTCTGTTTTTTATTGTTGTAGCATCATGTGTTTGCTGTTCTACTACATTCCATTAGAATAAAAAAATGGAAAATATATATATCTGACATGGAAAATATATATAGCTGACATGGAATGTATATATATATATATACACATACATATACACACACACACACATACACACACAAATATACACACACACACATACACACTCAAATATATATATATTTTTTTTTTGCAAAAGAAGTATAGATAAAATGAATCACTAACCTTTGATGATCTTCATCAGATGACACTCATAGGACATCATGTTTTGTTTGATAATGTGCATATTTATATCCAAAAATCTCAGTTAACATTGGCGTGTTACGTGCAGTAATGTTTTGATTCCAAAACATCCGGTGATTTTTCAAAAATACTCATAATAAACATTGATAAAAGATACAAGTGTTATTCACAGAATTATAAAAATAGACTTCTCCTTAAAACCTCTTATGGCTACGATCCCCGTACAGGGATCAACATCAGGGGAAATTTCAGAGTGACAACTAAAAATACAACGTCGTAACATTAAACATTCTTGAAAATGCAAGTGTCTTACATCCTTCAAAAGATTAGGATCTTGGTAATCAAAGTAAATGCATTAATTACTTAAAAATCATACAATGTGAATTTCTGGATTTTTGTTTTAGATTCCGTCTCTCACAGTTGAAGTGTACTTATGATAAAAATTACAGACCTCTTCATGCTTTGTAAGTAGGAAAACCTGCAAAATCGTCAGTGTATCAAATACTTGTTCTCCCCACTGTATATTCCAGAGGTAGAGACTCATTTTGAATTGATACTGCTGCCTAACCATAGCCTTTCTTCCCCAGATCTTATTGCGGATGCTGACGCTGTATAGTTTCGCAATGATTAATCAAGGCTTGCTACAGTTTTGGCCATGTTGGATGGGTTGTTTATAATAGCATTACCTAGCATGCCGTGGGCTTGCTAAACATCCTCATGGCGATCAGTGTTGGCGATCAATCATTCATTGTTTCTTATGGGAATTATTTCAGACACTCTTATATGCAGGCTTATTCTAGTAATCTATGGGGTCTATCAGGTAATTTATTCTTCTCTCATGGCTTACTTGCATATGTGACTCACCACCTGATTCGGTCTTATGTAGCAACATTATAATTTCTGTTTTTTTACATTCGATAAAAGTAGAGACTCAGAGCTACAAAATGGTATATGATAAACTGCATTTGACGAAACAATGGGAAAATAATTCTGCTTTGAAAGTTGTAAGAGAACGGAGAAAACCGTCTTTCAATGTTTTGGTACTACTATTGGAGAGCCCTTTTGTGCTGAACCTATTGTTCACACCCTCTTAAGCTAGGGTGACCAAATGTCCCATTTTCCGGGGACAGTCCCCGTTTTTGGTGGCCTGTCCCCGGCTGGAGCTGACCCCGGAAATGTCCCCGTTTTTAACTGTGCATTAAAAACGGACCGCAAAGTGAAATATTTTACTTGGCAAGAAAGACCAGGGAGCAGAGCCTACGGGTTGACGTCTCAATCGCGTTGTGCTTGTTTAGGCCAACAGAGGGGGCTGCTCGCTATAGCAGCTTCATTCACTCTTCTTCTTCTTCTAACTACTTGCTCGCGATAGTTTTAGAGAAAACTGCTGTGGAAAACTCGTCCAGAAGCTAGCAAGTGTCAAGTGAATCCACAACATCACCACAAAGTCTATTCAAGCCAGGTAAATTACAATTGTTTTTATATACGAGCTAGTGATGATATAATGTCACCATTTATTATATAGATAGATGATCTGCTCTATAAGGTTTTAAATAGGTTATGCGTTAGCTATGTAGACTAAGTTAGCTAGCTAGGTTAGCTAGCTACTGTTATGGTAGCTAGGTTAAAAAATGTTCACATGTAAACATGAATGCACAATTTATTCAGAGAATATTTTTGTAGATTACAATTTTAATGGTTTGGCATTATAATAAGTAGTGTGAAAATATATTTAGAAATGTTAATGGATAGCATTAGCAGTGGAGAGTGTCGTGGAAAATTGGTTCAAATATGACGCAATGAAGAACTTTGTGAAAATCAATAGGCTTTTAATAAAAAGGTATCGCAAGCCGGAGTGGTCCGCGGAACACACACTTTTTCAGAGCACTCGCTCTGATTTTATACACACACAATACATGAGTCCATCATACTGCGTGCATCCTGCTTGTTCAGCCCAATAACACCCACATCTGCTTTCCATTAGATCCTAATGATGACAAGACCCTTGCTTTGTCCCTTCACTCAGCTTAATGCGTTCTCCTGTTTGTGTGTTATCTAGGGTCAGCAGACTATGTGTCTGCTCTGTTTTTAGCATGCTCAGCTATACTAAAAATACTATACAGTCCTCTATGCTATAGGCTTGCTTTGTCCCTGCACTTAGCTCAATGTGTGTCTTTATCTCGGATCAGCAGACTGTGGGTCTCCCCTGTTATTCCTTCAGCATCTTCATGTCCTAAGAATATGTGAGTCATGTCTATAATCCATCAGTTGGTCATTTGGCTGACCCCCTCCTTTGTATATCCCTCTGACCTTTGTATGTCCAGCTATCCTGGCGCCCAACGTGGGGCCCTCTCTCCATGTGGTTGTCTAATATCCGCAGACTATGTGTCTCCATTTTTAGTGTTTCCAGCTGTCCTGGTGCCCATGTGTTGCCCTCTCTCCATGTGGTTACTCTGGCTTCCTGTCCTATACAATAGACAATTTTACCAGAAAGGCAAATGCACTTCTATAAATGTATCTCTCTCTTGCGCCACAGTATATTTATGTTTATCCATATATGTACATAATTTCTCCCAAAAGAGGAAGGAGAGGAGGAAGACAGGACAGGAAGAAGAGTGAAGGAGACAGAGGAGGAAATGTAAAGATATGGTTACAGAGCCTGCCAATTTATTATTCCAAACAATGTTTTTGAGATAAAATACAAACATGAGGCAAGCAATGGGAATCTGTTAACATACTTAGGCTATCTAATAGTATGCTATTTATTAACTTCTTGGATATAGGGGGCGCTATTTTAATTTTTGGATGAAAAACGTTCCCGTTTTAAACAAGATATTTTGTCACAAAAAGATGCTAGACTATGCATATAATTGACAGCTTTGGAAAGAAAACACTCTGACGTTTCCAAAACTGCAAAGATATTGTCTGTTAAGTGCCACAGAACTGATGTTACAGAAAAAACCCAGATAAAAATCCAATCAGGAAGTGCCGCATTTTTTAAAACCGCCTCATGGCAATGACTCCTTATATGGCTGTGAAGGAGCTAGGAGTCAGCTTACGTTTTCCATGTTTTCCCCAAGGTGTCTGCAGCATTGTGACGTATTTGTAGGCATATCATTGGAAGATTGACCATAAGAGACTACATCTACCAGGCCTGGTCGCCTGGTGTCCTCCGTCGCAATTATTGCGTAATCTCCAGCTGCAGTATTTTTCCGTTTTCTTCTGATGAGAAGGCAACTGCCCCACTGATAGATTATCGAATAGATATGTGAAAAACACCTTGAGGATTGATTCTAAACAACGTTTGCCATGTTTCTGTCGATATTATGGAGCTTTGGAAAAAAGTTTGGCGTTGTAAGTGACTGCATTTTCCGGTGTTTTTCTTAGCCAAAAGGTGATGAACAAAACGGAGCTATTTTGTCTACACAAATAATCTTTTTGGCAAAAATGAGCATTTGCTATCTAACTAAGAGTCTCGTCATTGAAAACATCCGAAGTTCTTCAAAGGTAAATTATTTTATTTGAATGCTTTTCTTGTTTTTGTGAAAATGTTGCCTGCTGAATGCTAGGCTTTTAATGCTATGCTAGGCTATCAATACTCTTACACAAATGCTTGTGTAGCTTTGGTTGAAAAGCATATTTTGAAAATCTGAGATGACAGTGTTGTTAACAAAAGGCTAAGCTTGTGTTTGAATATATTTATTTCATTTCATTTGCGATTTTCATGAATAGGAAACGTTGCGTTATGGTAATGAGCTTGAGGCTATGATTACGCTCCCGGATACGGGATTGCTCGACGCTAGAGGATTTATTAATACAGATTGGAGAGGAAGGAGAAGGAAAAATGAAGGGAGTAAAAAGAGTGAAGCAAGGAGAGTGTAGAAGAGTGAGGTGGAAAGGTGAAGAGAAGGCGAGTGAAGAAAAGAGGAAAGAAAGATTGGAGGAGAATAAAAAGTTAAAAGAGTAATTAAGAGTGGCACAAGGAGAATGAAGAAGAGCAGACAGAGGAGATACAATGACTTTTTGCAAGAAATGGAAATGCACTTTTTATGATAAACACGATGAGAGAATTTCCATTTCATACGCTCAGGTCAAGATGATAGAATGGTTCACTGCATCCTCTCTTTCAATTGGCAGCCGGTGAAGAACGGCAGTGGTAGAACATCAGCAGACGAAAAAGCATAAAGCCTCTCTGATTGGCCGTGTTGGTATGTCCTCTGTCACCACATTCTTCAAGAAGGTAGAGCCTTCCCAAGAAGAATATGGTTTAGCTGTGCAGGAGGGTGTCTTTGCATACCACACGACACAATCATAGTTACAAATCTATGGACTGCACAGCACAACTGACACGGAAGCTTTATGAGCCAAAGTTGACATGTGCTAGGACAAAATGTGAGTAACGTGTTAGTAACATGGGCAACTACTTTGGTAACACAGGACCTAGACCAGGTTGAATTTGTGTCCCTGTCCATTGATGCGTCCAATCATGGACATGTAAAGCTGCTGCCAATAGTCGTCAGTTATTGTAAGATATATGATGGCAGCACATCTGTGGAAACAAAACTGCTAGATTTTGTTGAATTGAATGGAGAAACAGCAGAGGAAATTGCAGCTGAGGTCCTGGTGGTCATTCAAAAATGTAACCTGGAAAACATTCTCTGCCGACAACAAATACCAACTTTTGAGGACTGAATAGGCTGGGGAGGGTCAATGTCCATACCAAAGTTTAAAATGCTCTGCAGCTGGAGGTGGCTTAGGTTTTCATTCATAACAGGGCCAGAACAGCTTTGGATATGATGTTGAGTATCTGATATAAATATAAGATATTTGAATATGTTCATATTTTCACCGTTAGAGTAAAAAGACTGAAGGGCTTTTGTGAGTTTGTTGGCCAGAAGTACCATAATATTTTAGAACACAGCCATGTTCGCTGGATGTCCATGCTCCCTGCTCTAGAAAGAGTGCTGAAAATGTATGTGCCATTGAAATCCTTTTTTATTTCTGAAGACAAATGTCCTGTTGTCCTGTGAACAATGTTCGAAGATCCACTGACTGAACTTTGGCTGGCCTTTGTCCATGGAATCTTAACTGTATTCAGTAACACGATCAAGATGCTTGGAGGCCAGGACCACTGTGCTGTGGACTCCACTGCAATTCTGAGAAACGTTGAGGCAAAATTGACTGCAAGACGTGATGAAAACTTCATTCCAGTTTTGGCCAGAGGACTTCTAAGAGAGCTAGAGGAAAATGGAGCCATGTCTAAAGAGAGCTTTCTCAAAACATCCCAATCATTCTTCACTATGGCTGTGAACTACTTGCAAGCATGGGGAAAGCACAAAGATAATCTAAAAGATTTACATTGTCTCCTTTTAAAAAGGCAACCTCTGCGTGAAGAGATCCAGAGGGAAGCAGGCACACTGCAGGAAAAATGCCCCAATGTGACCATCAATGAGGATGCATTGTGTGACGAAGTTACTGGCCTGCAAGAGTTCCTAAAGGGGGATCGCTTGAAGAATGGAAAACATCTGAGACACAGCTTAGTCAGAGATGGAGCACGGTGGTTACCCACTTCAAATAGAATGACATCCCACACACTAACCTGCCTAGATTAGCGTCTGTTGTCATGTGTTTACCTGGAAGTAATGCACCAGTCGAGAGAGTGTTCTCCCAATTGAATGATCTATGGAAAGCAGCAAGAAATAGGTTCACTGTTCCTACCATCAAGGCCATGCTTATTGTGAAGACAAACTTCAACCTCCCCTGCCAGGAGTTCATGGAGAAGTTGGCCAAAGACAGAGCAATCCTGAAGAAAATACATTCTTCTGAGAAATATACAGATTAGGTGTCACGTTCTGACCTTTATTTCCTTTGTTTTGTCATTATTTAGTATGGTCAGAGCGTGCGTTGGGGTGGGCAGTCTATGTTTGTTTTAATATGATTTTGGGATTTCTATGTTTCGGCCTAGTAGCGTTCTCAATCAGAGGCAGGTGTCATTAGTTGTCTCTGATTGAGAATCATACTTAGGTAGCCTGGGTTTCACTGTTTGTGGGTGTTTGTTTCTGTGTCTGTGCTTTTCACCACACAGTACTGTTTTCGTTCGTTCCACGTTTATTGTTTTTTTATTCAGTTGTGTTGATGTTAAGTATTTCTTATTAAAAAGAACCATGGACACTTACCACGCCGCATATTGGTCCTCCGATCCTTCTCGCCTCTCCTCTTCAGATGTAGGAAAACCATTACATTAGGTTGGTATAAGTATATGTCTCATCAGCATTTTACTTCTTTATTATGTAAGTATTTCACATATCCTATTGTCTGTTTTTTCAATTTTGCTCATGTTCACTTCTGCTCTTATTCTACCCAGACTACCAGGACCACTGAATGGCTGTTCAGATCAGAAAGTTCTGTCTTGTCTGTAGTGTTTCTGTAATATAGTTGTTTTCTCTATCACAGTGTGGCTGTTAGACTAAATACATGAAACTGGAATTGACCCCCTTTTTTATTTCATAGATAATAACATTGGATATTTTAATTATATATTGACTGCCGAACTGACCGCCGGTTTTCATTTCAGAAATCTGGTCACCTTATCTTAAGCCTTAGTCCCACCCATCTCCTTAAGGGTTGATCTGTGCGTTCTGTACTAACTTGTTAGCTACTTCCAGACATCTAAGAGAGAACAGCTCACTGAACATTACTCGCCCTAGCAAAGTTGGTTAGGCTGTTACAGTATGTTATCCAGAGCATTGGTGACTGCAACTGTGCTGTCAGAACGTCATTCAGAGCGTTTCGTGTTCAGAACACAAGCTGGACGCTCTGGCCAATAAGTTGGGTTGTTCCAAGTGTTTTGACCTCACAACGACAATCAAGCACCCAAGCTAACTGGCTAACATTGGCTGGCTACTTCTAGACACATAATGAGAGAACACCCCTCTCTGACCATTTTACTTCCCTAGCAGAGTTGATAAGGCAGTTTATGTTATCCAGAGTGTTGGTGACTAACAGTGCTGCTGGCAACAATTGAATTACGCTTTGTTGCCAACGTTTACTGACACCAGACATATTCAACAGGTGGTGAGCATTCAAAAATTCATCAGTTATTCTGCGCTCTGGCACACTAAGATGAGGGTCTTTTAAGAAATCTAGCTAGCAGGCTAAACAATGGACCATAATCACAACTCATGATGTTACTACCTTGCATGAATCTGCAGGGAGCTAACCAACCAGGTCTCATTGTTATAACTAGTCAAGCAAATGTGTCTGAGATACTATAGAATAAGATCATACACACAACGTTAGCTAGTGACCCAGCCAGCTAACGTTAGCTCACTAACAGTACACTTGAAATTAAACCACTTTGTCAAAATTAGAAACATGTAATATCTGGAGATGTAGCTAGCTAGCTACATCTCACCAGTATACATCATTGTTGGACGCATGATGCCATGCACAATGTAATCCAGACTGGTGTTTTCTCAATCTCCTTAGGCTAGCTATCATACTCGAATTCCACTGATTTCAAAACTCAGTCCTCCAGAAAGTGGAGAGCATACACATAACATTAGCTAGTGAGCCAGCCAGCTAATGTTAGCTAGCTAACAGTACACTTTACCTTGACATTGGGTTTATGCAGTTTTACTACACAATACTTTTTTAAAAAGCCGTGTTTGACACAATTACCTAGACATACTGACCAGCTCCAATAGACAGACACGTGCTATATGGCAGACCAATCCAAACTCATCTCTCGGCATGTCCAGCCCACTCATTATCTCAGTCAATCATGGCTAGCGGGAAGGTTGCTCTCTTTCTGTGGCTAAACCAAATAGGCTCGTAATTTAACAATTTTATTCCTATTTACAGATGGCATACAAGTTTGATTGTAAGGCACATGAAAGTTCATATGTTCGAGAAGGCATTTCTGCCAAAAAACGCACTTTGATAAAAAAACTTTATGTTCCAACAGCTCTCCTGTGAAGTCGTGACTTGTGACATATGTATAGTTTCCTGAATCGGGTACAGCGTTCGACATGAGCTTCAGCTCAGATAGACTATATTGTAGATCTAAATTTGATTATGTCACTCTCGCTGTGCATGCTGCATAAGATACTGCTGAGCATTTTAGTAGGACATTAGGCTATTTAAATAGTAATGATGGTTCCGTAGCTAACGTTTAGTTGCTGTATGTTTTATGTGATGGTATGTCATGGCTGAGCTGTGCTGCTCTGCAGCAGTCTACTGCATGGTATATCATGGCTAAGCTGTGCTGCTCTGTAGCAGTCTGCTGTATGGTCTTGTCTCTATACATGTCTTCTGTTTTATATAACCATGTATGTCTTTTCTATTCCAAATTCAGTCAGACAAATGCAGCCTCAGGACACTTCAGCATGCAGTCTGCTCAGGAATCCATCTTCCTACTGTTCATGACCTACGGAGAAGCAACGAACATGCATATCAAAGAGCATATCAAAGAGTATCTCAAAGAGTAGCTCTCCTCTCTCAGTAGCACAAGGTTGGGATTACATTAGGCTTTTCCAGAAGCACTAAATGCTATTTTCCTTTAATTTAGCATGATCTCTTAAGTTCTGTTTGCATTATGGGCTCTCACATGTTAAACGTACACTCATATACCCCTTGACAAAATTAGCGTGGAACATCATTAGTCATCACCAGAACTAACACTGCTTTGTCCTCTCATGTTATGCTGCCTGCATGCTGAGCACGGGCCTCACCTGGCGAACTTCTGTTCAACATTGATGCTGGCAGCCAATGACAAGATACTGGAATTCATCACTGCTCTGGTTCCTTCGTCAGCGCTGAGGGCTAGCTCTAAGGCATGGGCTGTCCAATTCTGCTTCTCAAGTTGACTTTGGCTTCACACTGATCCTCTGCTGAAACGATTCTGAGATTGTGAAACCCAAATGAGTTCCTGCAGTATTGATATATGTGACCCACCACCTGGATTCAGTCCTATTTAGCAAATTTTTTATTTATTCATTTTTTACATTTGATAAAACGATACACTGCAATTGAGGAACAATGAGGAAGTAATTCTGCTTTGAAAGTTGATAAACTTGTAACCCCACGTTTGAGAAAATGGCCTGTGAATGTTTTGGTATACCTACTGGAGAGCTCTTCTTTGTCTGCACCCTCTATGCCTTAGCCCCACCCATCTCTTTAAGGATTCACATGTGAGGCCATGTGCTAAACAGAGAGAGTAGTGTAGTAAACAACCAAAGATTAAGACTAAAAGTGGTGAAAGTAATAGCAGAAATACTTTATCTTGGCCTATATCCTAATCTGTTTTTGGTGCAGGTCATGTTGTTCACATTACCGTCTCTGGTAAACACACTAAATCAAATTTAATCCAAGTTTATTTGTCATTAACATATTTTCCTTACATGTTTTTTTATTAAATTTGACTGTCACAAAATGTGTGGCTGCAGTATGTAAAATACCCCTAACACCTGGAATGCATTCCAATTAAGAGGTGTTAAAAGAAAATTTGTGGAATTTCTTTCCTTCTTGATGCTTTTGAGCCAATCAGTTGTGTTGTGACAAGGTAGGGGTGGCATAGAGAAGATCTATTTGGTAAAAGACCAAGTCCATATGGCAAGAATAGGTCAAATAAGCAAAAATAAATGACAGTCCATCATTACTTTAAGACATGGTCAGTCAATTTTGAAACTTTCAAGGACCTTGAAAGTTTCTTCAAGTGCCGTCGGAAAAACCATCAAGCGCTATGATGAAACTAGCTCTCCTGAGGACCGCCACAGGAAAGGAAGACCCAGAGTTCTCTGCTGCAGAGGATACAATGGTTCCTCCTTTAAAAGTTGTGTCATACTGCAGCACACCTTGCAGGCTGCTGCAGCATTCTGTGGCACATTATCTGTCAGTCATTTTTTTCTGTTAATGCTAGTTTGACCACCAGAGGGCATCTTTGAGAAGCATTTGATAGTCTTCCATATCGGCATTACCAGAGAATTTAAAACCTTTGTAATAACAGTTTATTAGGATTGATTAAGAAATTTGGGTTAATTAATTTGATTAATATTATGGTGCTTCTATTCTGAGAAAAACTAAAGGATGGAATGGAAAATACGGCGCTGTACAACATGACGGTCGGGAGTAGGCTACAGCATAAGATTGGAGGATTCTAAATGAATATCTAAGGGGCATAACATTTCCACACCCTAATTGTAGTGTAACCGAACTTTCAGTTGAGCGTACCTGCTCTGTGCCTTCTCTACTTCTCTACCGGAAGCTATTCTGATATGTCAGGTGAAGACCAGAAAGTCAGCGCCATTAAGGGGAGGATGCCCCATGCAGGCTTTAGAATGGTCAAAGGAAGTCTCAGAGCAATGGGCCATTGTGTAAAATGGCGAGAGTTAGGGAGAGTTAGGGAGTCTTTGCAGCGTGTTAGGTATCATTGCCAGAATGATCCAGCTTCATTGCATTGCTCGGCAAAAATAATCTGTTTCCTGCTCCCGTTTCTCGTCCACATTGATACAAATCATAAATTGATAAGGTAGTAAGATGTATAATGTCTCCATCAAATCTAAGAAGTTGTTTTAACTTTTTTATTCTTACTTATTCATAGACAAATCTTCAATGATGTGTGAAATTGGAGTTGTTCTTCATCAACTGGCAATACATAAATAATGAAGCAGGTTATAATAAGTTAAACATTTCACTTTTAATTCCAATGCTTTTTTAAAGATATAACATTGTCATCTTTGGCTGTATAGATGGATTTTCAAGGAAGGTAAGTATATTATTTTCTATACATATTGCATATTTCCCATCACCTAATGAACAAGCACAATACCAGTCTGGTGCATGCATAGATGAATATTAACAATTTACCTTACTGAAATTTAGGCTATCTCTTGTATAGATGTTCTATCTGGACACTGCAGCCAATAACAAAGCAGCAACTGCTTTTGGATACTTTATAGATGGAGTCGGCAGAAATGGATGGCCTACAAGGTAAATATTGTTATAGTAGAATGAAAAAATTAACTACTTGTATTATGCATATTATAACATCGTGTGAGGAGTTACTTTGTATAAAAACCCTTGACATCTTTCTCATCAAACCTCCTAAGATTACTTTCTGTGCTGTATGGACGTATCCTGAAAATGACATCCGCTGCTTTAGATTGAACAGTCATATCTCAGTTATTGTTTTCATATCTACAAAAATGTAGCTATTTTCTTAACTCGAGTGCGAGGTGATCAAGGGGTCGAAAATGTAGATATTGCCAGATGTTCACTGTCTGAGGAACAGGCCATGGATGTCACACCCTGAACCCAGGTGTCGCTTATTTTCCACAGTGTTTTTATCCCTGTGTTTCCTGTCTCTCTGTGCCAGTTCGTCTTGTATGTTTCCAAGTCAACCAGCGGTTTTTCCGTTCCCCCTGCTTTTTGCATTCTCCTTTTTCTAGTCCTCCCGGTTTTGACCCTTGCCTGTTTCTGGACTTTATATCTGTCTACCTGACCATTCTGCCTGCCTTGACCTGGAGCCTGTCTGCCACTCTGTACCTGCTGGACTCTGATCTGGTTTTGACCTTTTTGCCTGTCCACGACCATTCCCTTGCCTACCCCTTTGGTTAATAAACATTAAGACTCCAACCATCTGCCTCCTGTGTCTGCATTTGGGTCTCGCCTTGTGCCCTGATAGTACGAACTGCTCATGACAGACCCAGCAGACTTTGACCAGGTCCGCCAAGCTGTCTCCCTGCAGGGAGCCACCATTGGGAGACATCAGGAGTTGCTCCAGGGCCTTTTGGAAGGGCTTAGCTCCTTGACGGAATGCCACAACCATGGGTTGCTATGGAGCAAATTAGGGCATTAGCTCAGACTGTCTGCCACCTTTGGAAAAAACCCAATCACCCAGTATTTTTTCCCCCTATCTCTGGTGAGTTTGTACAGCCAATCCCAAATTCATGGCAGAGGTGAGAAGTTTGAGTCTCCGGTATCCGGGAGAAAGGCGGTCAGAAACCTGCTTGCCTTTACGTCGAATCTCCCGTAGTGTGGCAGACTACGTGGTGGACTTTCTTTACTTTTATGCACGGATTATCTGAGGTAAAGGATGAGCTAGCTGCTCGGGAACTTCCGGTGGAGCTCAACTCTTATCGGCTTAACCATTAAAATTGGATGCCTAAGGGAACGCGAGTGAGAGGTCTGGTCTCGGGCACACACATGCACCCGATATGCTGTGTTCACATCCTATGGAATCTGGAAGTTTCCGAAGGCAGCTCTTCCGAGAGGAGTCAGTCACCCGAGCTCTCTCGTGAATCTACGACGGAGTTGGATACTCCTGAGCCTATGCAGTTGGGAAGAACTAGGCTATCAGTTTGGGTGCGCTGACGGAGGACGAATAATAACGGTTGTCTGTACTGTGGAGGGGCAGGAAACCATTGTCTCTAGTGGGTACCAGTACTATGGTGAGTCAGACTGGGAGTTCCCTAATTCCCATCACCCGCACACCCCTTTCTGCTCTTGTGCTGTGGGGAGACCAATCTATGTCTCTGAGTGCTCATTGACTCGGGCTGATGAATGTCTTATGGATGCCACAATAGCTTCGGAGCTTGGTATTCTCACTCAGCCTCTCTCTGTGCCCATGGATGATATAGGGCACTGGACGGCCACTCTATAGGGGAAGTGCCCCATGGTACTGTGCCTGTTCAATTATGGGTTTCTGGTAACCACAGTGAGACCATACAGTTCCTCCTCATTGCATCTCCCCATATTCCGGGTGTGTTGGGATTTTCCTGGCTACAAAACAACAGTCCTGAGATTGACTGGACCACAAGCACCATCCTGGGTTGGAGTCCTTTTTGCCATTCCCACTGCCTTCAAGCAGCACAGCCTTCCCCAAATCGTCCTCCTCATGTTAGGTTTCTCTCTCCCACAAATGTTTCTTTCTCTCTGTTAGAGCGGAACGCTTATAGAGAGGTGTGGAGTGCTGTGACATTTCAGTACTACAACTTGCTACACAGTTGAGGAAGAAGGCTACCTTGACCTGTCATTCTATCCACCTCTTCTGTGTGGGATATGTGTTCCTACCTCGTCTGCGCGGAGATCTGCAGCATTTCACAGAGCGTTGGAAGAATCACCCTTTAAATACAGAGGCGGACCTGACACCTCACCAACTGTGGCATATCGGAATGCTCCAAACACCTGTGTCTGAGCCAGACTATGCAGAGGTATGTGTCTGTGATATGTGAATGCCTTAACAGATCTTCCTGTGAATTTATCGTCACTAATACAGATGTGTTTCTTTTGAGCATTCCAGATTCAGCAGGATAATCTGGAATCTGACAATGGGGTCATGCCCTGTCTACCCATGCCCCCTGTCTACTGAGAATCTTGCTGAGCTTGAACATCAGTGAAATTCTCTCATTGGAATACTACACCTATCCTGTGTCCTCAGATTAATGCAGATGAAGGGGTGTACTAAAAATAAAGGGAACACTAAAATAACACATCCTAGATCTGAATAAATGAAATATTCTTATTAAATACTTTTTTCTTTACATAGTTGAATGTGCTGACAACAAAATAACACAAAACTTGTCAATGGAAATCAAAGGTATCAACCCATGGAGGTCTGGATTTGGAGTCACACTCAAAATTAAAGTGGAAAACCACACTACAGGCTGATCCAACTTTGGTGTAATGTCCTTAAAACAAGTAAAATTAGGCTCAGTAGTGTGTGTGGCCCCCACGTGCCTGTATGACCTCCCTACAACGCCTGGGCATGCCCCTTGGCGAGGTGGCGGATGGTCTCCTGAGGGATCTCCTCACAGACCTGGACTAAAGCATCCGCCAACTCCTGGACAGTCTGTGGTGCAATGTGGCGTTGGTGGATGGAGCGAGACACGATGTCCCAGATGTGCTCAATTGGATTCAGGTCTGGGGAACGGGCGGGCCAGTCCATAGCATCAAAGCCTTCCTCTTGCAGGAACTGCTGACACACTCCAGCCACATGAGGTCTAGCATTGTCTGGCATTAGGAGGAACCCAGGGCCAACCGCACCAGCATATGGTCTCACAATGGGTCTGAGGATCTCATCTCGGTACCTAATGGCAGTCAGGCTACCTCTGGCGAGCACATGGAGGGCTGTGCGCCCCCCCCCCAAAGAAATGCCACCCCACACCATGACTGACCCACCACCAAACCGGTCATGCTGGAGGATGTTGCAGGCAGCAGAACGTTCTCCACGGCGTCTCAAGACTCTGTCACGTGCTCAATGTGAACCTGCTTTCATCTGTGAAGAGCATAGGGTGCCAGTGGCGAATTTGCCAATCTTGGTGTTCTCTTGCAAATGCCAAACGTCCTGCACGATGTTGGGCTGTAAGCACAACCCCCACCTGTGGACATCGGGCCCTCATTGAGTCTGTTTCTGACCGTTTGAGCAGACACATTCACATTTGTGGCCTGCTGGAGGTCATTTTGCAGGGCTCTGGCAGTGCTCCTCCTTGCATAAAGGCGGAGGTAGCGGTCCTGCTGCTGGGTTGTTGCTCTCATACGGCCTCCTCCACATCTCCTGATGCACTGGCCTGTCTCCTGGTAGTGCATCCATGCTCTGGACACTACACTGACAGACACATGTGCCATCCTGGATGAGCTGCACTACCTGAGCCACTTGTGTGGGTTGTAGACTCCGTCTCATGCTACCACTAGAGTGAAACCACCGCCAGCATTCGAAAGTGACCAAAACATCAGCCAGGAAGCATAGGAACTGAGAAGTGGTCTGTGGTCCCCACCTGCAGAACCACTCCTTTATTTTGCCTATAAATGTTGCCTATAATTTCCACCTGTTGTCTATTCCATTTGCACAACAGCATGTGAAATTTATTGTCAGTGTTGCTTTCTAAGTGGACAGTTGGATTTCACAGAAGTGTGATTGACTTGTGACTCAGTGTGACTCACATTGTGTTGTTGAAGTGTTCCCTTTTATTTTTTTGAGCAGTGTATATGAATTACAAATCAGCCTTTACTTAAATAATGTTTCTAGTCTATTGCATAGTTAATGTGTAATCATTGACGTCCCGGGAGAGGTAAACACTGCTGAAGTGCGTAATTATAATGCAGACACAGCACCATTAAAATAATGGAATTTGATATGACTGAAAAAGTGTCTCAGAGATTCATACCTGAACCACACCTTTATTTGCTAAGGAAGAGTAAATGATCAGTGAATATATTCAATGTACAGGCTACAATGTGGGGATCTCATGCGTGGTAAAGCTACAGTACATAGGACTTGCATACTTGGTTCAATAGGCTTCATTAATGCCATTCAGACTTGACGTCAATTCAACAACTATGATAGCTGAGGTTCATAGATTAGTATAAATATTTGTTCAGAACCAAAGGTTTTAGGGTCCATACACATACTGTAGCTAGCTACACATCCATAGGCATAGTTATTTTTATCCTCTGCTAACAATTTATTTGCTTATTGTGTAGTGAAGTTACTTCAGCTGCATTGCATGGCAAATATAGGCAAGGCAAGCTTTCATAATTGTACATTCAATTAGCAGTAAATGGATTAGCTAGCTAGATTCTTCATATATCGACTGTTTCACAAGACAACAGCCTGGTTTGCTGGTTTTCCCAGGAGTCCCTAAAACATTAAACACGAATTACAATTTCATACTCATGTCAGCTAACTTGCTAAATAGCGATTTTCATCATTTAAATTTATGACCCAAAAATATGCACAATCGTTTGTCTCTAAAAACCTTGGGAACCAAATGCATAGTGAGTGCTCTAACTCCCCCTTGTGGTGGTCTGGAGCAATGAAGCCGTGACACTGGGTACCTCTAAGTCCTGCGGTGTAAGCTTGCAACTTTTTAAAAGGAGCAGACCAAATAAATGCTTCAGAGATCAAGTATTAGACACATCTCAACATCAACTGTTCAGAGGAGACTGTGTGAATCAGGCCTTCGTGGTTGAATTGCTGCAACAACAAAAAAACACTACTAAAGGACATCAATAAGAAAAGCCTTGCTTGCGCCAAGAAACTGACTTGACTAGTTTAACTGACTTGACTAGTTAAACAAAGGCTAAATAATAAAAGACGTTATAAAGACCTTTTTTTTACATCACAAAGTGCTATACAGAAATCCAGCCTAAAACTCCAAAAAGCAAGCAATGCAGGTGTAGAAGCACGGTGGTTCGGAAAAACTACCTGAACAGGCCAGAACCTAGGAAGAAACCTAGAGAGGAATCAGGCTCTGAGGGGTGGCCAGTCCTTTTCTGACTGTGCCGGGTGGAGATTATAACAGTACATGGCCAAGATGTTCAAACATTCATAGGTGACCAGCAGGGTAAAATAATAATAACAGTGGTTGTAGAGGGTGCAACAGGTCAGCACCTCAGGAGTAAATGTCAGTTGGCTTTTCATAGCCAATCAGTCAGAGTTAGAGACAGCAGGTGCGGTAGAGAGAGTCGAAAACAGCAGGTCCGGAACAAGGGAACAGGTCATGGTTCCATAGATGCAGGCAGAACAGTTGAAATTGGAGGAGCAGCACGACCAGGTGGATGGGCCAGCAAGTAGTCATCAGGCCAGGTAGTCCTGCGGCTTGGTCCTAGGGCTCAGGTCCTCCTCCGAGAGAAAGAGAGAATTAGAGGAGGCATACTTAAATTCACAAAGGACACCGGATAAGACAGGAGAAATACTCCAGATATAACAGACTGACCCTAGCCCCTGACACAAACTATTGCAGCATAAATACTGGAGGCTGAGAGAGGAGGGGTCGGGAGACACTGTGGCCCCGTCTGACGATACCCCAGGACAGGGCCAACCAGGCAGGATATAAGCCCACCCACTTCGACAAAGCACAGCCTCCACGCCACTAGAGGGATATCTTCAACCACCAACTTACTACCTTGAGACAAGGCAGAGTATAGCCCACGAAGATCTCCGCCACAGCACAACCTAAGAGGAGGCGCCAACCCAGACAGGAAGACCACGTCAGTGACTTAACCCACTCAAGTGACGCACCCCTCCTAGGGATGGCATGGAAAAGCATCAGTAAGCCAGTGACTCAGCCCCTGTAATAGGGTTAGTGGCAGAGAATTCCAGTGGAGAGAGGATTCTAGTCAGGATTCTAGCAGCCGTATTTAGCACTAACTGAAGTTTATTTAGTGCTTTATCCAGGTAGCCAGGAAGTAGAGCATTGCAGTAACCTAGAAGTAACAAAAGCATGGATACATTTTTCTGCATAATTTTTGGACAGAAAATGTCTGATTTTTGCAATGTTACGTAAATGGAAAAAAGCTGTCCTTGAAAGTCTTGATGTGTTGGTAAAAAGAGAGATCAGGGTCCAGAGTAACGTCGAGGTCCTTCACAGTTTTATTTGAGACACAACCATTAAGATTAATTGTCAGATTCAACAGAAGATCTCTTTGTTTCTTGGGACCTAGAACAAACATCTCTGTATTGTCCGAGTTTAAAAGTAGTACGTTTGCAGTCATCCACTTCCTTATGTCTGAAACACAGGCTTCCAGCGAGGGCAATTTTATGACTTCACCATGTTTCATTGAAATGTACAGCTGTGTGTCATCTGCATATTAGTGAAAGTTAACATTGTTTTCGAATGACATCCCCAAGAGGTAAAATATATAGTGAAAACAATAGTGGTCCTAAAAAGGAAGCTTGAGGAACACCAAAATTTACAGTTGATTTGTAGGAGGACAAACCATTCACAGAGACAAACTGATATCTTTCCGACAGATAAGATCTAAACTAGGCCAGAACTTGTCTGTGTAGACCCATTTGGGTTTCCAATCTCTCCAAAAGAATGTGATCGATGGTATCAAAAGCAGCACTAAGGTCTAGGAGCACGAGGACAGATGCAGAGCCTCGGTCTGACGCCATTAAAAGGTCATTACCACCTTCACAAGTGCAGTCTCAGTGCTATGATGGGGTCTAAAACCAGACTGAAGCATTTCATATACATTGTTTGTCTTCAGGAAGGCAGTGAGTTGCCGTGCAACAGCCTTTTCATTTTTTTTTGAGGGGATTCGATTTCGGCCGATAGTTTATATTTTCTGGGTCAAGGTTTAGCTTTTTCAAGAGAGGCTTTATTACTGCCACTTTTAGTGAGTTTGGGGTAGTGCGTACGGCCCAGTACATCACTGGGGCAAAGCTTCCTGCCATCCAGGACCTCTATACCAGGAGGTGTCCGAGGAAGGCCTTAAAAATTGTCAAAGACTCCAGCCACCCTAGTCATAGACTGTTCTCTCTGCTACCGCATGTCAAGCTGTACCGGAGCGCGGTGTCTAGGTCCAAGAGGCTTCTAAATAGCTTCTACCCCCAAGCCATAAGACTCCTGAACATCTAATCAAATGGCTACCCAGACTATTTGCATCCCCCCCTTTTTTTACACTGCTGCTACTTTGTTATTATCTATGCAGTCAATTAATAACTCTACCTATGTGTACATATTACCTCAATTCCTCGACTAACCGGTGCCGCCGCACATTGACTCTGTACCGGTACCCTCTTCATGTAGCCTCCACATTGACTCTGTACCCCCCTGTATATAGCCTCCGCATTGACTCTGTACCAGTACCCCCTGTACATAGCCTCCACATTGACTATGTACCGGTACCTCCTGTATATAGCCTCCACATGGACTCTGTAGCGGTACCCCCTGTATATAGCCTCCACATTGACTCTGTACCGGTAACCCCTGTATATAGCCTCCACATTGACTCTGTACTGGTGCTCTTTAATTATTTGTTATTTCTTTCTTCAAATTATTATTTTTGGAACTGCATTGTTGGTTAAGGGCTTGTAAGTAAGAATTTCACTGTAAGGTCTACCTGTTGTATTCAGTGCATGTGACAAATACAATTTGTTTGTGAAGGCTTTCAACACTGTTGACCATTGACTACTAATTTGTAGACTGCCTGAAATTGGCCTGGTCAGGCCTGCAATTGGCTTGAAAACTATCTGACAGAGAGGACATAATGTGTTTCTTCTGATGGCGTTTCCTTAATATTACTAAAGATGTCACCCAAGGGTCAATTTTTTTCTATATAAACAATATTGGTTTGTCTGTATGAAATAATAACCTCCACTTGTATGCAGACAATACTGTGTACTCTTTCAGAACTAATCTGCCTTTTTTGCTTTCCTTTGTTGAGCTGAAATTGGTACTTCATCCAGGTAAAAGTAAGCACATGTTATTTTCCAAAAAGCTTAAAAATTGAACTGATTATTTATGCATTGGATGGTGCCCAGATTGATCGTTTCTGGGTATCTGGATTTATACAAAGCTATCTTTCAAAAAGCATATTGATGAGGTAGTTAAGAATTTCAAAATGGGTTGCTTCCTTTATAGGAATAGGGCATGCCTTTCATTAAAACCTCTTGAGGCTAGGGGGCAGTATTTTGATGTTTTGATGAAAAACGTGCCCAAAGTAAACTGCCTATTTCTCAGGCCCAGAAGCTAGAATATGCATATAATTGGCAGATTAGGATAGAAAACACTCTAAAGTTTCCAAAACTGTCAAAATATTGTCTGTGAGTATAACAGAACTATATTGCAAGTGAAAACCTGAGGAAAATCCATCCAGGAAGTGCTGTTTTTCTGAACCCTCTCTTTTCCATTGCAAGCCTGTCCTCCATTTAAAGGGATATCAACCAGGATAATTTCCCTATGGCTTCCACAAGGTGTGAACAGTCTTTAGACATGGTTTCAGGCTTTTATTCTGAAAAAATGAGCGGGAATGATCACATCGCGTCAGTGGATAGCCAGATGTCCTCAGATTTGTGCATGCGTGCACCACTGGAGCGAGACCTTTTCTTTCACTCTTCTATTGAAAAGGCTCCTGTCCGGTTGAAATATTATCAATAATTTATTGTAAAAACATTTATTGTAAAAAACGTTTGACAAGTTTCTACGAACTTTACGGATACTATTTGGAATTTTCGTCTACCCGTCCTGACCACACAACACTGTGGATTACTAAACAAAACGCGCCAACCAAATGGAGGCTTTTTGATAGAAAGAGAATCTTTATCGAAGAAAATGAACATTTATTGTGTAACTGGGAGTCTCGTGAGTGCAAACATACGGAGATCATCAAAGGTAAGCGATTAATTTGATTGGTCACGAAAGTCAGAAGAGCAATCTACTTTGCTGCTAGCTGTTTGTAATGTTTTGTCTGCTGAGAGCTGTCCTCACATAATTGCATGGTTTGCTTTCACCATAAAGCCTTTTTGAAATCTGACACGCCAGGTGGATTAATTAACAAGCTAAACTGTGTTTTGGTGGTGTCGCACTTGTGATTTCATGAACATTAAATATTTTTTGTCATTTAATTTGAATTTGGCGCTCTGCAATTCACAGGATGTTGACGAAAATGATCCCGCTAAAGGGATCTGTGCGCCAAGAGGTTTTAATAGCAGAAAACAAAACATTCAAGTTGACATTCATATCGGTTATAGATTATGGTGATATCGTCTATATGAATGCGGCTCCCACTGTATTGAAACCATTGGACGCAGTTACTCATAGCGCACTGCGCTTTATTTACAGGTGACAGGTTCAGTACATATCACTGCTTTCTGTATCAGAAAGTAAGCTGGCCCTCTTTGAATACTCAGATCAACGCATTGCAATATTTTTGTTTATAAAGCTCTCTTACACAAACATCTGCCATACCTTACTTCATCGTAACCTAAAGATGTACGAGCTACCAGACCCGGTCTCAGATATGGCTAACTCTGGAGAGCCCTTCGGTGTCCACTAAGTTAGGTAGATCTGCATTTAGTTTATTTGCACCTTACTTGTGGAATGATCTCCAGAACTCTCTAAGGTTGGATGTTTTGGTGCCACTAGAGCAGTTCAGACAACTGGTTGATTTACCTTTTTACTGAGGAATGTGTTTGTTTTTCCATGATCATGTTTTGTAAGTTACTTGTACATTTGGTATGTTTTTATTGCGTTGCAATTGTAAATATTGGGAATTCATATGATTGTGTGCAGTGCTCCCTTATAAAGAGGCCATGGTCTCAATGGGATGTCCCTGTTTATATTTAAAAAAATGTTGCAACTCAACTTGCACCAATTGTAATGGTTTTGAATGCCCTACTAACGGATGGAATCCTACATTCTCCCAAAATGCTAGTCAGATTATTCTCAACATTGCTAAATGAACTGCTAACAAATTCATAAACAGTTTGGAGGAAAGAACACCCTAGGGAAGTCATAAAAAAAAATCACTATGCCTTCAAGCTTACATATTTGTGATAGTAGTACTAATCGTAAAGTTAAGAATCAAGAAACAACAAAAAAATGCACTAATAAATACAATTTGTAGCCTGGGACCAGACAGTACCAAGTGAAGAGCAGTAAGAATCCTGCAAACATAATAATGCCAAAAATATATATATATAAAACGTGTGTGTAATATATTACCAGAACATCAGCAGAAATAAGCTAAACATCAACATGTCAAAAGTTCACAGTAATTAATCCCAAATGAAAGTTATTTAAATCGTGACAAATGCAGCAGATAAAGTCTGACAAACAAGTCTATAAAGCAATACTACATCTCACTGTACAATCCATTTTCAATTACATTACACAATACCTCATTCTTAAAATAGGTTGCCACTGTTGTTCCAAGGGAATGGTAAGCTCCCACACAACGTTACCAGTGGCAGATGCAAAAAAAAAAATCAGAATGTTACTGGAATGCTCCCTAAATGTGCTGCACAGTCTGCTTTTGACATATTCAATATTTTGGGTAATAAAGCATAACATTTGCAGCTACATCGTCGCTATGCATCATCTCCACTCTTCAAAGCACACTTCATCATATTTTAGCCACTTAAGTTCTCCCATACTATTTTATAATAAAAGATGAAATTGCACTTTGAGCAGAGGTGCGTTCAACAAGGGTTCTGTTTGTGATGAACATGTTACTTAGTAACAATTTCAGTTGAACGATTTTGAATGAAAGTTATGGTGAAACATTAAAAAGCTAAATGTTTGCAAGGATTACCATGACAGTTTAGCAATGAGAATCAAACTGAAAATGACTTTCCTATTCCTACTACATGTAATAGAAAGCCTAGGTGGTGGCAGTTTAGACCCGAAACAGATATTTTACGTTCGCAGCACACTACCACCTTCTCACACTGTTAGCGAACCTTCGCGGCTAACAGAAGACAAATGGAATACGTTAGCAAACTATTTCCTCTGTTGAATGCACCTCATGTGTTGTTCATTTTGTTTAAACAATTTGAAGGGTTATCAAGTTGCTATACAACTTGGTGTTGTGGCATCGTAATGCAATCAACCGGAAGACAGTTCTTCAGTTCCCTTTTGCTAAGATCCTTGTTGGGAAAACAGTTCCCACAACCAAAGGGCAAGGAGTTATGGTGGTCAGTTATTTTATAATAATATTCATAAGCAAATGATCCCAATCAAAATAATACCTATTTTCCCAAAACACAAAGAAATTCACCAATATTGTGAAACCTGTACCATATTATGAAACCATGACAAGGCTTCCAGATCAGATAGTGCAACTCAATCCTCAGTACAATGGTGCAGACATTGATAGCGATAGTAACATTCGGGACAGATTCTGGTATGAAGTATCACTTCAAGGTTGTAAATTCTGATGCACATATCATACGATACAAGTCCACACTTGTCCTGCTATTCATTCATCGCTCTCTTAATCTACTTGTTCACTACAAGTTAATTTATTGTCGCTCCTCCCAAATAGGAGCTTAGAGCCTAATGGTCAGGGCAGTTACCTCCGGCCATCCCAAAACCCCAGCCTCTGTATCCCTACAAACTACGCAACTGAATCCCAACATATGTTTACTCATGTACTAATGCCCTATGAACATTCTCATTATAAACCTTTCAATGGTACAATGGCTAAACCAGACTTAAATAAATCAAATGGTTTGAATTGTGGTACCCGGTATACAGAAACATACATTTATACCTTTTTCTTGTTAATTGATTTAAAAATTAATTTACAAAAATCTAAAAGTCTATGGGCTTTTTTGGGGATGGTAGGGGTTAAGCAGGCTGAAGGGGTATACAACCAACACCCACCCCACCCTCGTGGCACACCATGGGTGCCATGAATGTCCAGCGGTTGGTCTCAGCGTCGTACATCTCTACAGAGCTCAGGTTGGATTGTCCGTCATAGCCACCCACGGAGTAAAGTCTTCCACAGTTTGCCACCAGTGAGACTCTGCTGCGCCGTGTGTTCATGGCCACCAGGTGGCTCCATTGGTCTGCCACTGAGCTGTACACCTCGGCCCCGCTGAGGAACCCGGAACCATCATAACCCCCCGCCACATAGAGCTGGCTGCCAAGGGCTGCAGCGCCGTGGCGACAGCGCTTGTTCATCATGCCAGCAACGGTGTGCCAAAGAGCTGTGTGCTGGTTGTAGTACTCCACCTACAGGATGGGAGGGGTCATTAGTCATTCTCTTTCAGTGTCTAATGCATTTTAAAGGGTATGTTCACAATTTAAGAGATTAATTTAAGGACTTTTTACCATTCAAATAAATAAATTA
This sequence comes from Oncorhynchus tshawytscha, assembly GCF_018296145.1. NCBI lineage: Eukaryota > Metazoa > Chordata > Actinopteri > Salmoniformes > Salmonidae > Oncorhynchus > Oncorhynchus tshawytscha. Next base: position 40,662,093 of record NC_056438.1, on the reverse strand, counting down.
AAAATCCTACAATGTGATTTTCTAGATTTTTTTTTCTCATTTTGTCTGTCATAGTTGAAGTGTACCTATGATGAAAATTACAGGCCTCTCATCTTTTTAAGTGGGAGAACTTGCACAATTGGTGGCTGACTTAATACACTGCTCAAAAAAATAAAGGGAACACTAAAATAACACATCCTAGATCTGAATGAATGAAATATTCTTATTAAATACTTTTTTCTTTACATAGTTGAATGTGTTGACAACAAAATCACACAAAAATGATCAGTGGAAATCAAATTTATCAACCCATGGAGGTCTGGATTTGGAGTCACACAAAATTACAGTGGAAAACCACACTACAGGCTGATCCAACTTTGATGCAATGCCCTTAAAACAAGTCAAAATGAGGCTCAGTAGTGTGTGTAGCCTCCACGTGCCTGTATGACCTCCCTACAACGCCTGGGCATGCTCCTGATGAGGTGTCGGATGGTCTCCTGAGGGATCTCCTCCCGGACCTGGACTAAAGCACCTCTGGACAGTCTGTGGTGCAACGTGGCGTTGGTGGATGGAGCGAGACATGATGTTCCAGATGTGCTCAATTGGATTCAGATCTGGGGAACGGGCGGTCCATAGCATCAATGCCTTCCTCTTGCAGGAGCTGCTGCCACACTCCAGCCACATGAGGTCTAGCATTGTGTTGCATTAGGAGGAACCCAGGGCCAACCGCACCAGCATATGGTCTCACAAGGGGTCTGAGGATCTCATCTCGGTACTTAATGGCAGTCAGGCTACCTCTGGCGAGCACACAGAGGGCTGTGCGGGCCCCCAAAGAAATGCCACCCCACACCATGACTGACCCACCGCCAAAGCAGTCATGCTGGAGGATGTTGCAGGCAGCAGAACGTTCTCCACGGCGTCTCCAGACTGTCACGTCTGTCACGTGCCCAGTGTGAACCTGCTTTCATCTGTGAAAAGCGCAGGGCGCCAGTGGCGAATTTGCCAATCTTGATGTTCTCTGGCAAATGCCAAACGTCCTGCACGGTGTTGGGCTGTAAGCACAACCCCCACCTGTGGACGTCGGGCCCTCATACCACCCTCATAAAGTCTGTTTCTGACCGTTTGAGCAGACACATGCACATTTGTGGCCTGCTGGAGGTAATTTTGAGGTGCTCTGGCAGTGCTCCTCCTGCTCCTCCTTGCACAAAGGCAGAGGTAGCGGTCCTGCTGCTGGGTTGTTGCTCTCCTACGGCCTCCTCCACGTCACCTGATGTACTGGCCTGTCTCCTGGTAGCACCTCCATGCTCTGGACACTACGCTGACAGACACAGCAAACCTTCTAGCCACAGCTCGCATTGATGTGCCATCCTGGATGAGCTGCACTACCTGAGCCACTTGTGTGGGTTGTAGACTCCGTCTCATGCTACCACTAGAGTGAAAGTACCGCCAGCATTCAAAAGTGACCAAAACATCTGCCAGGAAGCATAGGAACTGAGAAGTGGTCTGTGGTCACCACCTGCACCTGCCTATAATTTCCACCTGTTGTCTATTCCATTTTCACAACAGCATGTGAAATTTATTGTCAATCAGTGGTGCTTCCTAAGTGGACAGTTTGATATCACAGAAGTGTGATTGACTTGGAGTTACATTGTGTTGTTTAAGTGTTCCCTTTATTTTTTTGAGCAGTGTACTTTTTTGCCCCACTGTATACAGTACCTACTGAAAGTCTTCACATCTTTTGCACAGTTTTCACATGTTGCTCCCTTCTTTTAATATCTAGAAATGCATAAATTGTGATTTTTCCCCACTGATCAACGCAACCTACTGCACACTTTAAAAGTTCCACAAAAAAAGGTATAATTGTGTATTATATTGATGGCGTAGCATCTTCACACCCTATAGTTGATACTTAGTGGAAGCACCTTCGGCAGCAAACAGCTGTGAATAATTATTTGTTTCCACCAATTTTGCACAACTTTTGGGGCAACATCTATCCATCATTCTCAGCAAAATTGCTCAATCCCAGTCAAATTGGTCGGGAATCACTGCAATATGTTAGTATTGTCTTTGATTTTCAACCAGTTTCACATTTTTATTTTATTTTTTACCTTTATTTAACTAGGCAAGTCAGTTAAGAACAAATTCTTATTTTCAATGACGGCCTAGGAACAGTGAGTTAACTGCCTGTTCAAGGGCAGAACGACAGATTTGTACCTTGTCAGCTTGAGGATTTGAACTTGCAACCTTCCGGTTACTAGTCCAACGCTCTAACCACTATGCTACCCTGCCGCTCTCAGGGCTGAGACTAGACATATTTTGTGAAAATGTTTGTTCCTGATCTTAAGATGTACCACAGCAAGGAGTGCGAAGGCCTACATTATGTAATCAAAAATTCTAATTTCATTTTCAAGTAGGTTGTGTTGATCTGAAGAAAAATATCTAATCCTTTTTTAGATTTAAAGGGGCCATACATGTCACATTTCCCACCTGCAAATAGTGCCTAATAGACCTAATCCTCTCCTGTTCATCTACCTTAGTCCTGTCAGCAATGTGCAGGTTGTATGTCAAATGGCATCCTTACCGTATTGAAGATCTGTAAACCGTCATGACCACCAGATACAAAAATCCTTCCATCAAAAACAGTCACCCCAGCTGCACTGCGACTTGCACTCATCTCTGTCATTACTGTCCACCTGCACGAGTGTATAAGGAAAAGCAGGTGCACTTTAATGTTGATACATTAAAAGGGCTACACCTTTTCACTTAATATAAAAGTCACACTGTAACAACATATTGATTTGCAACAACTAATTATTGAAGACAAAAATTGAAATTAAGCAATTCTATTTCCTGGATACATTTGAAAATAGTTTTACATACTTGATATGTGTGATGTGATATGATCTAAAGTAATGGTTTTGGATAGAACTGGATAAGTGTAAGCAAGTAAAACACAGCAGAAATACTCAAAATGAATGTTACAAAATATGACATTAGCAATAAAAATGTATATATAAAAAACGTTTACATTCCTCCACAACCAAGCTCAGAATTAAAAGGTAGAGTCGGCAGGGTTCCCGAGTGGCGCAAGGCACTGCATCTCAGTGCAAGAGGTGTCACTACAGTCCCTGGTTCGAATCCGGCCGTGATTGGGAGTCCCATAGGGAGGCGCACAATTGGCCCAGCGTCGTCCGGGTTTGGCCGGGGTAGGCCGTCATTGTAAATAAGACTTGCCTAGTTAAATAAAGGTTTAAATAATAATAAAATGTGTTTTAAATGCATTAAGTAAACAGCAGTATCAGGCCAACTTCCACAACAGTTCATGTGGAGGTAGGAACATGTATATACACGGAGTGTACAAAACATTAAGACCACCTGCTCTTTCCATGACAGACTGACCAGGTGAATCCAGGTCAAAGCTATGATCCCTTATTAATGGCAGTTGTTAAATCCACTTCAATCTGTGTAGATGAAGGGGAGGAGACAGGTTCAAGAAGGATTCTTAAACCTTCAGACAATTGAGACATGGATTGTGTATGTGTGCCATTCAAAGGGTGAATGGGCAAAACAAACAGGATATGTTAGTAGGTGCCAGGCGCACCGGTTTGTGTCAAGAACTGCAACGCTGCAGGGTTTTTCACGCTCAACAGTTTCCCATGTGCATGAAGTATGGTCCACCACCTAAAGGACATCCAGCCAACTTGACACCAACTGTGGGAAGCATTGGAGTCAACATGATCCAGCATCCCTGTGGAGCGCTTTCACAACCTTGTAGAGTCCATGCCCTGACGAATTGAGGCTGTTCTGAGGACAAAAGGGGTTGCAATGCAATATTAGGTGTTACTAATATTAAGCATTCCTAATGTTTTGTACACTCAGTGTAGATTACATCAATGTCAATTAAGGGTCAAATGTGGAAGTAGCTCCATCTTCTCCTTCAAGGGGGAGTAGTAGTCTAAGACACCGCATCTCAGTGCGAATCCAGGCTGCATCACATCCAGTCGTGATTGGGAGTCCCATAGGGCGGCGCACAATTGGCCCAGCGTCGTCCGGATTTAGCCGGTGTAGGCCGTAATTGTAAATAAGAATCTGACTTGCCTAGTTAAGTAAAGGTTACATTTAAAAATCCAATCCTCACAGATCTCCACAAGTACAATGGGAGTAGGGGCTAGGTCAGTGATACGTAAATGGCAGCCTATTAAAATAATTTTAGAATGTTATACAAAAGTATTACTGTGTGTGAACTTTCAAATGCATTCTGTCATTACTAAATATGCAATGCGATAGGTATTTTAATTACAATTTTTTTAACAAAAAACATTGAATTAATAAAATATTTGAATTGATCGTCTTCCTCAAATGAAGGGGATGATGACGCAATGTTTGCAAGAGAGAGGGAATCTGATTTAATTGGTCCTCAAGTCACGGCTCAAAAATCATCCAGGATAAAGTTAGCCTGAGTTAGCCTGCCCCGGAGCAGGTTAGTTCTGAAGCATTTGTTGCCATAGAAATATACCTGGCTAAAAGGTGAGCCACTTTCATGGTACCGGTTATTCCGAGTGGAACTCAGAGTTGACCAAAGTTACCTCACTAACTCCTCAAACCAGGTACGTAGTATACCCTCTGGTCTAGCTTGACTGGGAATTCAGGGAGTCAAAGTAAAGTAAATCACATAGGAAATGTACAGAACCTGTTGGCTTCTGGAGAGTAGCACTCTACTGAGTTGAGTGAGGATTTGCCATCATAGCCCCCGCACACATAGATATGTCCGTCAACCACCACTGTTCCCATTGCACTGCATTCGGAGAGATGGAGAAAGGGGAACGAGGATAAACACACAATAACGCAGACCCATCAGCTGGATCAAGAAGCTCCTGTCTAACTAGGGTTTTCGCCAATGGTGTATAAAAACCATAGAATATACAGTAACAGTCAAAAGTTTGGACACACCTACTCATTCAAGGCTTTTTCTTTATTTTTTACTATTTTCTACATTATAGAATAATAGTGAAGACATCAAACTATGATGTAGTAATCAAAAGTGTTAAACAAATCAAAATATATTTGAGATTCTTCAAACAGCCACCCTTTGCCTTGATGACAGCTTTAGACACTCTTGGCATTCTCTCAACCAGCTTCACCAGGAATGCTTTTCCAACAGTCTTGAAGGAGTTCCCACATATGATGAGCACTTGTTTGTTGGCTGCTTTTCCATCACTCTGAGGTCAAATTCATCCCAAAACATCTCAATTGGGTTGAGTTCAGGTGATTGTGGAGGCCAGGTCATCTGACGCAGCACTCCATCACTCTCCTCCTTGGTCAAAATAGCCCTTACACAGCCTGGGCCATTGTCCTGTTGAAAAACAAATCATAGCCCTCTAAGCGCAGATGGGATGGCGTATCGCTGCAGAATGCTGTGGTAGCCATGCTGGGTAAGTGTGCCTTGAAATCTAAATAAATCACTGACAGTATCGCCAGCAAAGCACCATCACACCTCCTCCTCCATGCTTCACGCTGGGAACCACAGATACAGAGATCATCCGTTCACCTACTCTGCGTCTCACAAAGTTGGAACCAAAAATCTCAAATTTGGACTGCAGACCAAAGGACAGATTTTCACCGGTCTAATTTACATTGCTCATTTTTCTTGGCCCTTCTTATTGATGTCCTTTAATACTGGTTTCTTTGCAGCAATTCGACCACGAAAGCCTGATTCACGCAGTCTCCCCTGAACAGTTGATGTTGAGATGTCTGTTACTTCAACTCTGTGAAGCATTTATTTTGGCTGCAATTTCTGAGGCTGGTAAACGCTAATGAACTTATCCTCTGCAGCATAGGTAACTCTGTCTTCCTTTCCTGTGGCGGTCCTCATGAGAGCCAGTTTCTTCATAGCGCATGAACTTTCAAAGTTCTTGACAATTTCCGGATTGACTGACCATCATGTCTCAAACTAATGATGGGCTGTCATTTCTCTTTGCTTATTTGAGCTGTTCTTGCCATAATATGTACCTTGTCAAAACACAACTGATTGGCTCAAAAGCATTAAAAAGGAAAGAAATTCCACAAATAAACTTTTAACAAGGCACACCTATTAATTGAAATGCATTCCAGGCGACTACCTCATGAAGCTGGTTGAGCTCTGGGATCTTTTATTTCTGCCCTTGAAAAATCAATTGTCTAAAAGATTTGTTATTTTCACATACAGTTGCGGACAAATATATTGGAAACCTTGCATTTTTCTTAAATAAATTGAAATTTATAAAAACTTGCCCCCCCACACAGATCTTCAACATTACAGAATTATTTAAAAATAAATTGTACTTAAGTTACCAAATTTTTAATTTGGAAAAGAAACAAAATGGCATGCTCATAATTATTAACATGGACGTTAAAGGTACATTCAAAATGATCATGGACGTTAAAGATCAAATAGTCAAATAGTTTTGACAACCCTATGCAATCGTGCGGCATTACATGAAGGCCAATCATGGCTCAGCCTCTACCTTCAAATTCTGGGAAATTGAGAAAGTTTCTTTCCTCCAGAGTTGGCAATATGGTGAGGAAATTGTTAAGAGAGGCACTTTGGATCGAATGCTTAGATTACATGAAGCCAAAACGTCTGAATGAACAGCTCTCTCCTTTTTTGTAAAAACATTTTTCTTTGTTTGTTTATTTCTCTGTCTTTTGTTATTCAAGTTGAATGTATGTGTAGGAATTTTCAATCTTGAATAACCTTTGAGCACCTCTTCCCTGAATGTTTTCGTATTCAGGTTCAAAAAGTCAATTACTGACTACTTCTACCATGGACAAACATTTATGGAAAGTTTCATTTAAATCAAAAGGGGTGCAGTCAAAGTGATTGAATTAATATAAAACAACCCTAAAGTACATATTTAGAAAGACATTCTCACCTGCGTTGACTGTTCATGCTAGCAACACATGTCCAAGTATCCGTTTCTGGGTTATAGACCTCCACTGTGCTTAGCCGTGATTGTCCATCATATCCACCGATTGCGTAAAGTAACCCATTGACAACTGCCACACCCACTCGACTTCGGGCTGTACTCATTGGCTGACAGCGTTCCCAGCAATTTCCAATTGGGTCAAATACTTCAACTACAGTCAATGAGTCACCTGGATAAAAAAAACCATGCACAACATTTAAACAAAAATAAACAAGTTAGGGTGTAACGATTAACTTAGTCCATGATTTGATTTGAACCTCAGTTTTTGGGTCAACGGTTTCAATAACTTCCAATGGCTTGTGTACTGATATTTGGGTCATTCCACAAAGAGTGCCTTTTGAGTCCCTTTGATATTTTAAGTAGAAATTGTGCACCAACTTTACATTTTAAAAGACTTTCAAAGTTTACCAGTAAACTATCTGAGTTTTTGTAAGTTAAGGATTTTATGTTATTTATAACAAGACATCTAGTAGCCCTTTTGAATACCTTAGATTATCACAGATGTCTGTAATTATCTCTGGCTCTCTAAAATATATATTTTTTCAAATAAAAAATAGAATGACAGCTGTAAAACATGATCCTAAATATAAACCAACTTAGGGAATACCACAGATGTTAAAACCAGTTAAGGCTAGGCAGAATACTGCCCCCTTTGGAGGAATTGCATGCCCATAGTAAACAAAAAAAATCTGTCCAAAATTGCTAATATATGCATATAATAATAATTATTGGATAGAAAACACTCTAAAGCTTCTAAAACCGTTTGAATTATGTAAGTATAGCAGAACTCACAGGGCAGGCAATCTCCCAAACTATTTTTGGGAGCCTCAAACTTGGGGCAACTTTGACGTCATCGCCCCCACCCTTCCCAACCAGCTATGGATCTGGAGACACTTTCTATGTCTTCCACTAGATGTCCTCAATCAGTACAGCGTTTAATTGTGCAAATCCCGCGTGTTTTGAGCCTTTGGTAGGCAAAAGACTGAGTGTCGCGAGAAAATTCAATGTTACGAGAGCGCGCTTTTGGGAGACACGTTCCTTTGTTCCAGATCGCCTGCCAAGAAGCACGTTCGCCCGAGAGATTAGATAATAGTTTTGTATGTTTAGAACATCCTAAAGCTTGATTCTGCACTTAGTTTGACCAGTTTAGTCGACATATAATATGTAATTTTGAAGTTTTGATGCGCAACTGTTCGTGACCAGAAGTAATTTTTGGTAGTATTTCAGCTGGAACTTGCAGCATTTGCTAATACAAAGACACACGAATTGAAACCAAACGATGTTTTGGGTAAGTATGACTTCTTCCACTACATTATGATCGAAGACCATCAAAGGTAAGGGAATATTTATGTTGTAATTTTGTGTTTCTGTTGACTCCAACATAGCGGAGAAATATTGCTTATGTCTGAGCGCCATCTCAGATTATTGAAAAATGAACGATTTCTGTAACGTTAAAAAGAAATGTGACAAAGCGATTGCATTAAGAAGCAGTGTATCTTTCTAACTATATGTAGAACATGTATATTTAGTCAAAGTTTATGATGTGTATTGCTGTTATCTGGCGTTATACATAATTTCTCCGGACATTGTTTAGCATTTTCTGAACATGGCGTCAATGTAAACGGTGATTTATGGATATAAATGGCATATTATTGAAAAAAATGTACAAATGTACTGTGTAACATGTCCTATTACTGTCATCTGATGAAGATTTTCAAAAGGTTAGTGAATTATTTTTCTTTTAATCCTGCGTTTGTGATTGCATCTTTTGTTCGACAAAATGGCTATATATTGGCTGTGTCTTTGGTGGTGGTTTGACATAAATATGTGCTATGTTTTCGCCGTAAAACATTTTAGAAATCTGACTCGCTGGGTAGATGAACAAGGTGTTTATCTTTCATTTGAGCTATTGGACTTGTTAATGTGTGGAGGTTAAATATTTCGAAGAATATTTTTGCATTCTGTGCGCCATCTTTTGAGTTGAGCGTGGGGGGGGGGTGCCCTAGGGGAACGTGGTAGCGTGAACAAGTTAAATATGAGGGTTTCAGCTTGAAATATCTTTTATATAATTTTTTATACACACGTTTTTACTGTGTATTTTCTTGTACATTTTTTGGAACCAAACTGGTGGTAGTTGTGAAAAAAGAGTCTATAGCCGGAAGAGTTTATTGAAAAAGAATGCCAATGTTGATTTTCTCTCTCCATTAAATTAGCCTATTTTCTCTTTAACCATACGGTCTATCCACTAGAAAGTCATGGACAATATAACACACATACATAGAGTTGAAGTCGGAAGTTGACATACACTTTGGAGTCATTAAACCTAGTTTTTCAACCACTCCACAAAATGTATTGTTAAACTATAGTTTTGTCAAGTCGGTTATGACATCTACTTTGTGCATGACAAGTCATTTTTCAAACAATTGTATCACAATTCCAGTGGGTCAGAAGTTTACATACACTAAGTTGACTGACTTTAAACAGCTTGGAAAATCCAGAAAATTGTCACGGCTTTAGAAGCTTCTGATAGGCTAATTGACATCATTTGAGTCAATTGGAGGTGTACTTGTGGATGCATTTCAAGGCATACCTTCAAACTCAGTGCCTCTTTGCTTGGCATCATGGGAAAATCAAAAGAAATCAGCCAAGACATCAAAAAATAATTGGAGACCTCCACAAGTCTGGTTCATCCGTGGGAGCAATTTCCAAACGCCTGAAGGTACCACGTTCATCTGTACAAACAATAGTATGCAAGTATAAACACCATAGGACCACGCAGCCGTCATACCGCTCAGGAAGGAGACGCGTTCTGTCTCCTAGAGATGAACGTACTTTGGTGCAAAAAGTGCAAATTATTCCCAGAACAACAGCAAAGGACCTTGTGAAGATGCTGGAGGAAACAGGTACAAAAGTATCTACAGTAAAACGAGTCCTATATCGACATAACCTGAAAGGTCGCTCAGCAAGGAAGAAGCCACTGCTCCAAAACCGCCATAAAAAGCCAGACTACATTTTGCAACTGCACATGGGGACAAAGATTGTACTGTTTGGAGAAATGTCCTCTAATGAAACAAAAATAGAACTGTTTGGCCATAATGAACATCGTTATGTTTGGAAGAAAAAGGGGGAGGCTTGCAAGCTGAAGAACACCATCCCAACCGTGAAGCACAGGGGTGGCAGCATCATGTTGTGGGGGTGCTTTGCTGCAGGAGGGACTGGTGCACTTCACAAAATAGATGGCATAATGAGGTAGGAAAATTATGTGGATATATTGAAGCAACATCTCAAGACATCAGTCAGAAAGTTAAAGCTTGGTTGCAAATGGGTCTTCCAAATGGACAATGACCCCAAGCATACTTCCAAAGTTGTGGCAAATCGGCTTAAGGACAACAAAGTCAAGGTATTGGAGTGGGCATCACAAAGCCCTGACCACAATCCTTTAGAAAATATGTGGGCAGAACTGAAGAAGCGTGTGCGAGCAAGGAGGCCTATAAACCTGACTCAGTTACACCAGCTCTGTCAGGAGGAATGGGCCAAAACTCACCCAACTTATTGTGGGAAGCTTGTGGAAGGCTACCCAAAACATTTGACCCAAGTTAAACAATTTAAAGGCAATGCTACCAAATACTAATTGAGTGTATGTAAACTTCTGCCCCACTGGGAATGTGATGAAAGAAATAAAAGCTGAAATAAATCATTCTCTCTACCATTATTCTGACATTTCACATTCTTAAAATAAAAGTGGTGACCCTAACTGACCTAAGACAGGGAATTTTTACTCGGATTATAATTCCTTATATCAGGAATTGTGGAAAACTGTGTTTAAATGTATTTGGCTAAGGTGTATGTAAACTTCCGACTTCAACTGTATACACAAAAACACACGTGTTTGTGTGTATACAGTTGAAGTCGGAAGTTTACATACACTTTTTATATATATATATATATATATATATATATATATATAGGTATATATATATATATATATATATATATATATTATATATACATACATACAGTTGAAGTCAGAAGTTTACATACACCTTAGCCAACTACATTTAAACTCAGTTTTTCACAATTCCTGACATTTAATCCTAAACGTCTGTCCCTCATTTTAAGGTCAACCCCGTTACGTGAACTGAACTCCTTTTTTCTCTCTTCCCCCCCCAAACATTGAATATATAAGTCAAATCATAGCGTAAAAGCAGTTGAGCTGGTGGAAAACTGAGCCCGTTGAGCATAACAAGTGAACCAACATAAAATGTTATCCTTTTTAGATAAAACTATACTAAATATATTCACATCACCAAATACGTGGTTAAAACACACTGTTTTGCAATGGTCTCAGGTAATCTCAACAGCACCTTCTAGGGTAGCACCAACGTGTAGCTGGAGGTAAGCTATTATCCATCCTCCTCTGGGTACTTTGACTTCAATACAAAACATCTGTCTCATCCTACAGCCCCTTGTCTTGGCTAAGTTGGGAATATGTGTGAAAAAAACAGGTAAAAAGGCACTAAATACATTCCGGGAGGTGAAATATAAAATTCGGACAAATGAGCAGTGTAAAATACAAACATTTAGGAAAAGTCAGCAAGGAGCAGGACGTCTCCACTACCAGTGTCAACACTTTCCTGACATGAACTGAAGCTGAAGCCATGTCTCATATGCCCTCTCATCCACTGGCAGACAATGTTTCCTTTCCAAGCACTGAGTAACTCTGTCAATTTTCTCTCATTTACTGTATGTAGTCAATCAATCACACAGTGCTAACCAAATAAAATACATTTTTATATTAATATCACATTTCTGGGTAACAATTAAAGGAGAAGTTTACACAAAATTCACAAGTGATTTCATACATTGAGACTAGTTCAGTGGAGTATGCCCGCACTCCCAGTAGTGTTGTACTGAAACGGCTGCAAAAATGGTCAGGTGACTCATGACGTTGCTGGATGCAGGCATTAATCTGCTCAGTTGCCAGTGAATTCAAGATTCAGAAATACGCGAAGTCTGGTCAAATGTTGTTTTGTTACAAGGGTCTGACCGAATGAGTCACCTGACCCATTTTTGCAACTGTTTCAGTATAGCACTAACAGGGAGAGTGAGGGCAAATTCCACTTAACTAGTTTCAATATATGCAATCATTTGTGAGTTTCCGGGTTTTGGATAAACTTCTCCTTACTGTAATAGTTTTCCATTAAAATGGTCAAAAAGAAAGCAATAATATTTCTAAGACTGTCTGGGAGACCCATGCAAAATCTGCTGATTAGAAGATTCAGATTGTATTTTTCAACCAGCAACTATCATATTTTTTCACACTTCTACAGTGTTAGTTTCATCAGCTGTTGTACAATATGATACAAAACACAGTAAAAACATACATTGAGTGCACTGGGCCTTTAAGTAAAACTGTTAAAGTGAGAATCCTTAATTGGTAAAACTGCAATGTCCATTTGGGATATTACAACAACAAAGAATTACTGCAAACAACTAACATCGTTTGTTTTCCTCAGACATTGCACAGGCGATAGAACAGCAGAATATGTACTGCAAAAAATATGTTTTCATCAACACCAAAAGAATTGCAAACAGTGGCAGTGTTTCCGCAAATGCGGATTAGATCTTTACATCTCATTAAGGTATTTAAGGGAATCTCACAGACCCTCTGGCAATTTCATTGTAAATGAGTAAATTCACCACTTTTTAACCTTATTCATTATCTCCAGCACCACACCATAAAAGGCACATTTATACTTTCCGTAGTTAAATAGATTAAAAGAAAAAGGTCCTTTGAAAGTGCCAGCTGATGTCATCAAAAACACAGTCACCTTCAAAATCTGCAATGAGTTTCCGGCAAAACTGCAAATTTCGTTGTCGGAGAAAATCACTGTTGAAAAAAAAAAGGTGGCACTTCCTTAGGACCTTTTTAAGTACAGAATGGAGAAACGATTGTTTTCGCATATGTTGACACTGATATTGTGCTGGAGATACTGGATATGAGATGGAAAAAGTTGTGGACGTGTACCAACATTTTTAAACTATTGGGACAAATAGAGGCGATGTTAAAAGGGTACCTGCACTATTTAGTCCACCAACTGCATATATTAGCCCTGCAATTGAAGTACAGCATCTTTGTCGAGTCTTAAAAGCTGGCAGGTGAGGACGGCGCTCTGGCATGAGGTGGAAATCCTTCGCTTCATCAACAAGATCCCTGATGGAAGGAACACACAACTCAAAAGGTTGGCAATGTATGACAGTAATATTACATGATAGCCACTTGGCCTCCAAAAGTAGCAGATATATACACATTTATCCAAACTTAGATGAACTATTTCGCAATAACCATTTTAGATACAGATGCCAGATATACAGTTGTGGCCAAATATATTGGCACCCTTGCACTTACCTTAAATATTTCACAATTTCTTCTAAAAACTGTCTCCACACATAGTTATTGTTCAAAAGTTTATAATTTAGTATATGGTTGCACAGCTTTTAGCCAAGATAACTACCGACAAATGCTTCTTGTAGCCAATTACGATGTGGGCCCCATTACTGGCGATAAGGGGGCCCATGTCGTTTGACCTTCTCAAGTTGGTTGTGTTGGTGGGCTGTGAGACCTGGGTGCCAGACCAGAGCGCTGTACTCGAGCACAGGTTGGAGAAAGTCTAGAGCCTTCGGGAATGTCAGAGATGTGCAAGTCCCATTTTAGGTTGGCTTGGAATGTCACGCCAAGCGCTTTGGAGCTGGACACCACCTGAAGTGTGTGGCCGGAGATGGAAACAATCAAAAGGAAGAGGGGTCATGCTGCGGCAGTACATACAGTAGGCCTATGCTATGCTTATTGGAAAATGACTTAAAAGACATACCATGACCTCTCTGCTTTTGAGTATCCTTTTTGCTTTTGGTAATGTTCTGTCGCATGCAGTGGGCTTCTCAGGTTTAGAATCGGGGGTTCAGTCTAATGAGCTGTCTGTCGAGCATGAATTGTTGCAGAAAGTAACATTTAAAACAGGCTAGAGTCTACTTTCATTTAATTACATTTTTTGTATCGGATGTATTTATAGACGGCCTGTATGAGTCCGGAAAATACATCCGGTAATTTTGTATTTTTACTCCGCCTATAAATTGCACATGGCACACTCGTCTACAGTGTGCAGTTGGTACTAACATCTCTATTTACTTCACAACTTTGGAAGTCACTTTTACTGGAGCTTTACTGGACTTTCTAACTTTAAGAAAGGCTAGTCTGCCTTGTTTTTAGCCAAATGGCTAATGGCAATTACCAAATGGCTACCAACAGCCAACCATTGAATCTCCACGGCAGCCTCTGTGAAATGTTACCTGAACTATAGGACGAGGTGGAAAAACCGAAATCACCTGGGGCAGGGATTTGTCTGTAAAAAGTGCTTTGTGTGACCAGATGATCAAAATCAAAATCCATTTTTTTTTTTTTTATATATAGCCCTTCGTACATCAGCTGATATCTCAAAGTGCTGTATAGAAACCCAGCCTAAAACCCCAAACAGCAAGCAATGCAGGTGTAGAAGCACGGTGGCTAGGAAAAACTCCCTAGAAAGGCCAAAACCTAGGAAGAAACCTAGAGAGGAACCAGGCTATGTGGGGTGGCCAGTCCTCTTCTGGCTGTGCCGGGTGGACATTATAACAGAACATGGCCAAGATGTTCAAATGTTCATAAATGACCAGCATGGTCCAATAATAATAAGGCAGAACAGTTGAAACTGGAGCAGCAGCACAGCCAGGTGGACTGGGGACATAATGGATGACATCGGGGAGCTAAAGCAAAAGGAGAGCCTCGTCACCAAGTTCACTGATGTTGCCACAGCCCACCAAGTTCACCGACGTTGCCACAGCCCACCAAGTTCACCGACGTTGCCACAGCACATCTTGGTGCTAAATCTCTCTATCGGCCATAGGAGAGGCGAGCTGGGAGATACCGACCGGTTCCACTCCTTGGTGCTTTCCTGGAGCGAAAATCCATGACATTCTAGTGATGCTTCCCACAATCAAGCCGCAGCTACCTAAGGCTGACTCTCTGGTAATACATGTGGGTTCGATTGACATTAACCTCTTGGCACACAGATCTCTTTAGCGGGATCATTTTCGTCAACATCCGGTGCTGCACTTTATATTGATCAGTCGAAAGTATTTGATATGGTTGATCATGCACTCCTGCTGTGGAGGCTATCTGAAATTGGTCTAAGCCTGCGGCTGGTTGAAAAACTACCTGCACAACAGAAGTCAAAGTATGGCTGCTGATGGAGTTCAGTCTAATTTTATTAACATAACAAAAAGGAGCCTGCCTTGCACTGCTTGTATAAACTGCTAAAACCAAAGCCAACCTATTCTGTTGGCTTTCACTACACAGCAGCAGAAATTGGTTTGGCCTGACGAGGCAGCTTGTACACAACCCAAAGCCCGTTTGGTCTCATGAGACTAATATATCACCAGAAAGACAAAAGGCTAGGGGAGAGGACTAACAAATCAACTCCTAAATCTCCAGAAACAAAAAATGGTGGATGGTTGGCCATGGGACCTAGCAACCCCATCCCGGAAAACCTTTGTGCTACAAAAACAGCAACAAATGTCAATTCTACAGGTGGATGCGAGGATCTCCCAGAGTCCCAGACTTGTATGACCACTATCAGTGAAAGCCTACGGGAATCTGGTGACATGAAGACAGGAGCACTTTACACCAAAAACAAACTGCATGTTGGCTTATTGAATGTTCAAACAATGTTTGAGTCTAAAATCTGGCACAGGTTACCAACAAAATGAAGAGATCCCAAGCTACAGATCCTGGTGGTGAGGGAAGCCAGTTGGGACTAGCTCTGGATCCATGAGAACCAGCACTGGAGAAACAGTACTACACTCTGGACGGCAGGACAGACAAAATCGTGAAGGTCTCACCCTCATCCAACAGAATGGTGTTGAGAAAACCCTGATGGAATGGAAACCAATCAGCAGCAGAATGATAAAAACCAGCCGCGATGGACAACATACGAAACAAACAATAATCCAATGTTATGCTCTCACAAATGATGCCAAAGATGAAGAAAAATACCTGTTCTATAACACCCTCCAATCTGACAGACACCTGAATTGTCATCGGAGACCTGAATGGAGAAGCATGGATGTGGAGACCTGAATGACAACAGTGAGAGACTGGCAACATTCTCCATCACAAATAACCTGGTGATAGGTGGCACCCTGTTTCCCCACAGGAATATCCCCAAATTGACATGGTACTCTCCTAATGGAAGAGGCAAGAACCAGATTGACCACCTGATGATCAACAGCAAGTGGAGAAGCTCGCTGAGGGAAGTCAAAGTGCGAAGGTAAGCAGATGTCGCCAGTGACCACCATCATCAAACTAAAGCGGAAACGCTCAGGACGACCAACAAAAGAAACACCAAGGTTTGATGTTGGCACTCTTCACTGACATCTGGATGAAGGGAAATATACCTTCAGATTGGGCCAAGGGGGGGGGTCATCATACAGGTACCTAAGAACGGCACACTTTCTGACTGCAACACCTGGAGGGGCATCACATATATATCTGTTCACAGCAAGATATTTTGCAAGATTATCATACAACATATCTTCAGCTGTAAACAAAGTACTTAGGAACGAATAAATGGATTTAAGGGGAGGAAGGAGCTGTACAGACCAGATAGTCAACCCTCTGGAACATCATTGAGCAATGTAAACTGGCAACAAAAACTCTACATCAACCAGAAGACTTTTGACAGCATCCACCACGAAAGCCTATGGAAGATCTTAAGAATTTATGGAATCCCCACACGTTATCATAAAACAGTTCTATAGCAACTTTTCATGCACTGTGGGAACGAGCAACATGAGCTTTGCTGTGAAGTCTGGAGTTTGTCAAGGTTGTGTGATGTCAGCCGTTCTCTTCAACCTGGCAATAGACTGGGACATGCAGCGAACAACAGAAGACCAGGTAAGAGTGACTACTGTGATTTAAAACATTTTTTATTTTTATCTAGGCAAGTCAGTTAAGAACATATTCTTATTTACAATGACGGCCTACCCCGGCCAAACCTGGACGACGCTGGGCCAATTGTGCGCCACCCTATGGGACTCCCAATCACGGCCGGATGTGATGTAGCCTGGATTCAAACCAGGGACTACAGTGCCCCCTTTTGCACTGATATGCAGTGTCTTAGACCGCTGCGCCACTCAGGAGCCCCTGGCTCATTTATCACACACACCAACATCTAAAAGACATTTTGGATTCCAATTATGTTGGCCAGAAAGTCGGCCTGGTTACCAACTGCAGCAAGACAGAGGTCATGCCCATCAACATACAGTGGATAACAATTACAAGGTTATAACATTTAAACATTTACAGAAATGTTCATTTCAGAAATGTGTAATTTTATCATTTGATTTGTAATGTGTACATGTATAGTGTTGTGTTGAGACTGATCATGTTAATTTATTGTTCCCATGCCACCCTTGTAAATGAGACCCTGTTCTCAATGGGTTTCCCCTGGTTAAATAGTTTTTATTCTGGTGGGAACGGAGAGTAGTCTCCTGTGCATTTACAAGGTTCAACAGTGGCATAGCTGGCAAGAATGCAGGTAGGTCTGATAGATGAAAATTACCACCACTAAACCTGTGGTATATTTCATATTTATTCTTACTGGTCCCCCATGGGTATCGAAAACCCACAAACCTGGTGTTGCAAGTGCCATGCTCTACCAACTGTGCCACATACTCATATCGTTGTGGCCACTCCAAAATATATGATAAAAATGAAAAAGCTAATGTAGAAAAGATAATGGATCTACATTTTTAAAAATATGATTATTTGAGAACTAACAAATCACAAAAATAAAAACTTGACAGTCGGGGAGAATCTAAAATTCAAGAAATGGCATGGCATGGGACACTCATTGATTTTTAAAATAATGTTTGAGCCACTCAGATAACATAAGAACCAAGCCATGGCAAAATGCAGAAAATGTATTTTAAAGCTGCAAATTTTCTCTCAGCCCCATGGCAAAAGGTGTAGAAAAGCAGTAAATAAGCTTTAAAACCGATTTTCTTTTCTTTCAGCCCCATGCCAGAATGTGTAGAAATTCAGGGAACTAGCTTTAAAACTGAAATGTTCTCTCTCCCATGGCAAAAAATCTTCCTCTACTTCCCTGCTTCTCAAGGGCGGAAATGCTTTTAAAATTGGGTCTACCGTTCGAGGGAGAGCGATTTAAGGAATCATCTTGAATAGTGGATGCAGGTTGACATTGTTTAGCGAATTCGAATCAAAACATTAAATTAATAGGACTGTATTAGGACTGTATTAGGACTGTATTATCCTCAAATCTACCATTCTTCCATGTCCAACATTTATAAATTAATGTAACACTTTCTTAATCAGCTTCCTAAATCTAATACTTGTTTTTTTTTTCATAAAAAAACAAGAGTGAATAATTAATAAATATATAAAAGTAATCAAAGGCTGCCATCTCTGCACCTTGGAAACCACAGAATCACGTGTCTCCTTCAGCAGAGGGGCCTTCCTGTTTACCAACAACGAAATGAAACATTCAAACAAAATAACACCCTCCCTACAATCAAACATGGGGGAGGTTCGATAATGCTGTGGGATTACTTTGCTGCATCAGGTACTGGGGGCCTTGAATTTAAATAAGTATTTGAACCCCTGAGTCAATACACCCAGCACAGCCAGAAGAGGACTGGCCACCCCACATAGTCTGGTTCCTCTCTAGGTTTCGGCCTTTCTAGGGAGTTTTTCCTAGCCACCGTGCTTCTACACCTGCATTGCTTGCTGTTTAGGGTTTTAGGCTGGGTTTCTGTACAGCACTTTGAGATATCAGCTGATGTACGAAGGGCTATATAAATACATTTGATTTGAATACATGTTAGAATTATCTGTGAGTCTTCCTGGGTGAGTCTAAGAGCTTTGCACACCTGGATTGTACAATATCTGTCTATTATACATTTTGTTTTAATTCTTCAAGCTCTGTCAAGGTGGTTGTTGATCATTGCGAGACAACCCTTTAAGTCTTGCCATACATTTTCAAGTAAATTTAAGTCAAAACTGTAAAAAACTTGGCCACTCAGGAACATTCACTGTCTTCTTGGTAAGCAACTCCAGTGAAGATTTGGCCTTGTGTCTTAGGTTATTGTCCTGCTAAAAGGGGAATTAATCTCCTAGTGTCTGGTGGAAATCATTTTGCCTTTGCTTAGCTCCAATCCATTTATTTTTTAGTCTTACTCCCCAGTCCTTAACGATTACAAGCATACCCATAACATGATGAGATATGCCACTATGCTTGAAAATATGGAGAGTGGTACTCAGTTATGTGTTGTATCAGATTTGCTCCAGACACAAGACTTTGGACAAAAAGTTGCCACATTTTTTTGCATTATTACTTTGGTGCCTTGTTGCAAACAAGCATGTTTTCAAATATTTGTATTCTGTACAGGCTTCCTTCTTTTCACACTGTCTTTTAGGTTAGTAATTGTGGAGTAACTACAATGTTGTTGATCCATCTTCAGTTTTCTCCTATCACAGCCATTAAACTCTAACTGTTTGAAAGTCACCTTTGGCCTCATGTTGAAATCCCTGAGCGGTTTCCTTCCTCTCCGGCAACTGAGTTAGGAAGGACGCCTGTATCTTTCTATTGACTGGGTGTATTGATACTCCATCCAAAGTATAATTAATAACTTTACCATGTTCAAAGGGATGTTCAATGTCTGTTTTTTTTAAACATTTACCCATCAACTTATAGATGGCCCTTTTTCGAGGCACTGGAAAACCTCCCTTGTCTTTGTGGTTGAATCTGTCTGAAATTCACTACTCGACTGATGGACATTACAGATAATTGTTTGTGTGGGGTACAGAGATGAGGTAGTCATTCAGAAAGTATATTAAACACTATTATTGCACACAGAGTAAGTCCATGCAACATATTACGTGACTTGTTAAGCAAATGTTTACTCCTGAACTTATTTAGGCTTACCATAAGAAAGGGTTTGAATACTTAATGACTCAAGACATTTCAGCTTTTCATTTTATAATAATTTGTAAACATTTCGAAAAACAATTCCACTTTGACATTATGGGGTATTGTTTATAGGCCAGTGACATTTTTTCTCTCCAATTTAATCCATTTCAAAATGTGGAAATGTCAAGAGGTGTGAATACTTTCTGAAGCAACTATACATTAAAACATGAAAGATAATGAAAATAGATGCAACAAACAAGAGTCAGTCACCTGCATTTGTGGCAAAAGCGCACCAGTTCATCCTGTTGAACGCGGTCTGCCAAGAACTGGGGTCGACAAAGGGGCAGACGGGTCTTGGAGAGTAACTCAGGGAGCCGAGGTTCCCGCTCCTCACGTTCATGCCGCACCCACGCAAGAACTGCTTCAAACACCTAGAATGAGGGGACACAGAATGTCAGAGGGATTAGGAAAAAGCTTAGGAATTCAAATCCAGTCATGTTAGACGCTGTTTACCACAGCACAGTTTTATCACAGGCGAACGATTTTGAATTCATCACTGCATTCTCTATCAGAAAGTGGGCTGGCCCTCATTGATATCGCGTAGGTCAAAACATTGGTCTGATCATTTATAAAGCTCTTGCGCAAAAACTCCTGCATTACCTTAAATCATTACTAACCTATACAAGTATGAGATACCATACCCGCTCACAGGGATGGCTTTTTGTTTCTTTGCATATCACTTTTGGAACAACCTTCAGAATACCCTACAGTTCGATGCATTGGTGCCTTTCGGGCAGTTCAGAGACTTAGTCGAAATCCTCTTTAGAGAGGAATGTGCATGTTTTTTTACAATGTTTTTGCATTTTGGAGTTTCCTGTGCTCCCGCCTTGAAGTATCTACCTTTAAATTAGTAATTGTTGCTGGTCTTGTGATGCAGGGCTCCATTGCAAAAGAGACCTTTGTCTCAATGGGACTCGCTTAAATAAAAAGGTTACAGTGGGGCAAAAAAGTATTTTGCTACTGCCGAGAAGCAGTGGCAAAACACCGAGAAGCAGTGGCAAAACACAGAGAAGCAGTGGCAAAACACCGAGAAGCAGTGGCAAAACACCGAGAAGCAGTAGCAAAACACCGAGAAGCAGTGGCAAATCTAGGACGGGGCGTACTCCTCCCCCTGAAGAAGCCTTGGTGAGCTTCCTCCTTAGGTACCACTCCCTTGGCCAACCTCTCATCTTT
Source organism: Oncorhynchus tshawytscha (assembly GCF_018296145.1). Taxonomy (NCBI): domain Eukaryota; kingdom Metazoa; phylum Chordata; class Actinopteri; order Salmoniformes; family Salmonidae; genus Oncorhynchus; species Oncorhynchus tshawytscha. The sequence goes on along the minus strand of NC_056438.1, from coordinate 40,640,894 downwards.
GAGGGCACGGCCCCTTCACCCTGTGCAGTGGACTGCACTACTCCCATGAAATGCAGGACCCAGGGGGAGACTTCTGTGAAGAGCAGGGGAACCCAGAGCAGGGGAATAGGTGGGTGGATAGAGCCCGCTGGTGGTCACCCCAATGGGGAAACTGCACATTTGGGCAACCTGCATCATGGAAGGGACAGGGGACCTGTCAGGCCTGTGGCCAGACAAGGTTGGCCTTGAGAGGTTGATGGTTAAAAAGGCTAAATGTGGAACCATCACCCTCTGCCCCTGGGCATGGATATGATGGGAACTCTTTAAAGAACTAAACTGGGGTAACAGTGGTTTTGACCCACCCCAAAGAGGGCTATAGGTCTTGAGGTGGGGGGCTCTGAACTATCCCAACAACTCCATGCCATTCATATGAAGTGGGCGTAGCCTGGCACTGGTGACGTCAGTGGCTCATCCCAAACAATTTCTATTGGGTTGAGGTTGGTTGATTGTGAAGGCCAGGTCATCTGACGCAGCACTCCATCACTCCCCTTCTTGGTCAAATAGCCCTTACACAGCCTGGAGGTGTGTTGGGTCATTGCCCTGTTGAAAAACAAATGATCATCCCACCAAACCCAAACCAGATGGGATGGCGTATCACTGCAGAATGCTGTGGTAGCCATGCTGGTAAAGTGTGTCTTGAATTCTAAATAAATCATTGACAGTGTCACCAGCAAAGCACCCCCACACCACTTCCTCCATGCTTTACGTTGGGAACCACACATTCGGAGATCATCCGTCCACCTACTCTGCGTCTCACAAAGACACGGCAGTTGGAACGAAAAATCTCAAAGGACAGATTTCCATGAAGGCCTGAGACACAGTCTCCTCTGAACAGTTGATGTTGAGATGTGTCTGTCACGAACTCTGAAGCATTTATTTGGGCTACAATTTCTGAGGCTGGTAATTCGAATGAACGTACCCTCTGCAGCAAAGGTAACTCTGGGTCTTCCTTTCCTGTGGCGGTCCTCATGAGAGACATTATAGCGCTTGATCAAAACGCTTGATCGTTTTTGCTGCACTTGAAACTTTCAAAGCCCTTGACATTTTACGGATTGACTGACCTTCATGTCTTAAAATAATGGACTGTCATTTCGCTTTGCTTATTTGAGCTGGCCTTCTACCAAAAGGGGCTATCTTCTGTACCTTGTCACAACACAACTTATTGGCTCAAACACATTAAACAGTAAAGAAATTCCACAAAGTAACTTTTAAGAAGGCACACCTGTTAATTGAAATGCATTCCAGGTGACTACCTTATGAAGCTAAATGAGAGAATGCCAAGAGTGTGCAAAGCTGTCAAAGGCAAAGGGTGGCTACTTTGAAGAACCTCAAATATAAAATATTGATATTTAACACTTTTTTTGGTTAGTACATGATTATTTCATAGTTTTGATGTCTTCACTATTATTCTACAATGTAGAAAATAGTCAAAATAAAGAAAAATCCAAACTTTTGACTGGTACTGTAGGTGTGGGAGACGTAGAATACTCGGGATCGAGTTTGGAGGCAGCGCGTCTGATCGGTTTGAAGAAGGGGAGATCAGCCATTGACTCCTGCCCTCCCTTCTCAGTTTGGCTGAGCAGCATAAGCTGAGCAAAGGAGATTAACTCTTCCTCAGGG